>NW_008240037.1:41858-103842 GCF_000691975.1 Corvus brachyrhynchos
TTCTGTTAACTTTTCAGCCTGTTAGTTTTCAATTTTTCATATTGCATCTAACAGCCAGCACATCCCTTCCTCTCTTGTGTTTTTATTTTACACATATCATTCCAATTACTGAATTCATTCACTAAGGCTTTCAGATTGTGGCTTATTGCCCTTAGTCACTCTTTATCTCACTTAGGATCTTGCCAACCATTTTCCATAAAACCCTTTTGCAACAGATACCATTCAGCAGGGGAATCAGTCCGCATTCTAAGCCAAGGATCCTGCTTGCCATGCCAATTAATTCTGTCACCCAATTCTATAGGGACATGCAGATTCTTTTGGGCTCCTTGGTAGAAGAGTGTTACAAAAAGTTGTTACAATCAAAGCCTGGACCCTCTGTGAATTACAAAACATAGGTAATCAATGAACTGTTTGTATATAAGTGGAGTTTTAAGTCCCTTTAAAATGAAACAATATTTGCAACAACTTACTTAGTTGTTATCTTCTTACTGTTCTTGATTTTATTTATATTCTTCTTATTTAATTGCTTGGGACATATTGATCCAGTAGCACTTGCATGGAAAAGGAAAAGTAGTTCTCCACAAACCCCTTAGTGCCTTCCTTATACAATGCTCTTCTGTTATTTGTTTGATTAGTACATTTGGTTTACCGGATAATTTAACCGGGAAATTTGAGCTTTAACTAGTTTTGAACTTCTCTGTGAAGGCAGACAAAATAGGACTTGGTGGTTGGGGATAGTGTTTTCAGTTCTTTTTCTCAAAATTTTTTAGGGGAACATCTTCTGGGAGTTGAAGTTAAGTCCTCCTACAGTTTTGAAACTACTTTCTCACTTTGTGAAGGGAGGGCGGGTTTCCTGTAGAATATAGCTCAGGGCAAAATCCACTCTTTTTTCCCCACATGTATGTAGGAAGTTATGAATCAGCAAGCATAAATCCAGAATGCCTTCTTAAGGCTGGCTGTTTCTCATCCTTATGAGTCAGTAGCACCTTTTCCATCCAGCTTGACTGTCTCTCCACTTAGTCTTCTGGAAAATAAAAATAATGTGAAAAAAACAAAAAGGAATTCATATGATTTAATTCAAAACCCCCACAATACTCCCACACAAAGATTGTCCTTGCCAGTTTTGACATACAATCACACAAGATAAAACTCTGAATAAGGCAAAGATTTGCATACTGTTTTTAGAATGGAGTTTTGGCTTTTTTTTGAGAAGTCTGATATTGCTACAACAGTTGCATGTTGGCTTTCTCTTGCAGTGTGCTTGTGTTATTCCTCTAGCTCAACAATAGGAATTTGCCTGTTCTCAGATTTGGAAACTGTGACAGAGGAGACAGGCTTGAGCAGGATACAGAGAGGAAGGCTTGAATAAACTGGTAAAATGGTAAAGGTACTTCCTCTAAACTCCACATGTACTGTAATTGCAGAGGCAAGTCATGTCTACACAGAAGTGTTTGCAGTACAAGTCCATGATGTAAAAGTCTACTGGGCCATGATGAGGGAAAGCATCTGTAATACCCATTGCAAACCTGCTCATCATCCCTTCAGATGCCATTATCCCATGGCACTTAATGCAAATGGATGTGGAACTGGAGCCTCTGGAATGAACAGAATAAATGGTACCAGGCCATCAGGGTACGAAGTATGCAGTTTTCTCTGAAAATTAGCTTTGATGGGGATGAAACTTTTGCTTTAGGACTGTGTTTCTGTGACAAGAGGGGAAAGATGCCCTTTTAGGCTTCGGGGCAGAGGACAAGCTTGTTGACAAAGGCCTTCTTGTCCTCTTGTTTTCAGTCTAAATCCCACTTCTGCTGCCCCTTTCTGCTCCTTCTCTCTCTATGCCTATATATATGTGCATATAACTTCATCTCCTTACTTCTAGGTCCCTTTTCAAACTTCATTCTCATTCAGTCTCAGACTTCACTCTTGTTCTTCTGTCCTGTGTTCAAACAGTCCAAATTTCCCTTTTTCTCTCTCTGTCCTGATATCATGGCTGCTATCCTTTTCCTTCACTGAATCGTATTTGGCGTTTTGAAAACTGTCTATTAAAATAGAAAGTGCTCATCATTCTTCAAATTTGGAGACATGGTAAGTTCCACCTGAGTCACATTTGTGTGTCACACAGTGGAAACTGGAGAGTCTTGAAGCTTCACCTCTGGGCTATTTCAGCCCAGCCACTTGAAGTCGTATCTGACTGTCCACCTCTCAGCTCTATTCAAAAGCTCTGGAGAGGAACAATCTAAAACTGAGAAATTTCAAATTGACATGTACTCCTGAAACATCACGGCCAGACTCTACAGCTCTGATTCTAAAAATAGGTATGGAAACACTCATGTAGATCACATAGTGATGCATGTGTTTGCATGAAAAGAAGCCCTAAAGTATAATCTTTTTAGGCTGCAGAATCTTTTTTTTCCCTCTGTTCAGGCTTAGCACACATTGGCACATGCAGAAGAAACAGTATAAGGAGAGTAGTAGGACAAATCAGGGTACGCCAGCAACTATGCTACTAGCTTTACATTTTAGGGACATAGATGACTCCTCTGAGAGTCAAGTCTTGGCACAGAAAATGTCAGAATAGATATCTGCTCCATAAAAGATGTAAATCTAAACACTCCTCCAAATGTTTAGCCTGTGAGGAAAAATATTAATATTGAAGACACTGTAGTTTCAGACCGGAACAGCTCGTGTCATTCACCCCACAATTGTTAGCAGTAAGGGTTTGCTTACATCCCCTTAGAGGGAAAAGACCTGTTGTATGTACAAGGTAATTAAGACTGAGTTAATGAAGTGTGGGTATTACTCTCTTGTGAACTGGTAAATCCACTTTAGAACAAATATGCTTTTTCTGCCTAGTAAGAGATCAAGATGTCCTGCTAGCTGTCATGGGAAATAAAATGAGATCCTGTGATATTAGTATGGATACCACAGTTCTCTTCTAGAGGATATAAAATGTTAGTAATACTCATAGATATGCTAGCCTGTACCATAAAACAAAACAACTAAACACTGTCTTCCTCTCTTAGAAATATAGTATTTAAAAATGGCTGCAGCCACGTTCAAGAACGATTGCTCAGTGAGTCATTCATCACTGTAAAAAATGAATTTAGCTTACCAAGAAAATGTTTGTTTCCCGCTATAACAAGAATTCAGTATATCAGCAAGGAAATTGAATCATCTCACTTGGCTGCAATAAACAGCTGAGTTAGACTGAAATCATAACCAAGTACCTTGAGAAACTAGTATTGTTTAAGGTGAGCAACTGAAACAATAACTCCTGAACGAAAAATGGATTTAACCAAAATCAAACACAAGTGACCACAACACAGATTTGCAAGTAGCAGTATGGGTAATACACTGGGTGATGATGTAGGAAAAACAGACTAGAAAAAAAACGACTCGTGAGGAACTTTCAGAAGCTGAAAATAAGCTCTGTGTTACAACCAGTTCTTCTGTAATTGGATGATACTTAAATGAACAGGTTTCATCCAAGTCATGTTAAGGTCTTAGGGACCAAAGCTGACCAAAGAGAAAAAAAACAATCCCCACAGAGAATGGAAGAGGATAAATGACACCGTTGGGGCTGCCCGAGGCAGCACAGCATCCAGCTGCAGATGTCCCTGGCGTCAGATGCAGCTTGCAGGGAGCTGGCTCCTTCACAAGGAGCGAGCCCCAACCAAAGATGATGTAAAAGAGTCAGTGGAGGCAAAGGACAAGAGAGGGGTCTTTGTATAGGTTCCAGCTGGTTTACTCCAGGTGGAGAGTCCAAGGCCAAAGACCAGGAATAAGCGAGAACACAGTATTTTATACGGGGGTGGAACAAAGGGAAACAGCCAATGGGGATCGACTGAGGAGGAGGGGACAACAGGGGACTACCCAATAGGGATAACTTAAGGGGAAATTACATGAGTAGACCAATGGAGCACTGAAGAAGGGAGAACTTTCCAGAAATTATACAGAAGCAACTAGGGGAAATGCATAAACATAAACTTATACATAAAACTGGGTGGAGAACTCCTGAACCAATAACCACTCGGAATATGGGAACTTGCTGTAACCATGGGGTGAGGATTGCTGTAACCTTGGTGTTCTGGAGGCCTGTCCGCCCATCCTCCAAATGTTCTGCTGCTGTGGCCCCTGCCACATGCACGGCAACAAATAAAAGCGTAAAAGAAAAGAGAGTGTCGTGAATTTATTGCTGCTCTTTAAAGCGCTTGTCCTTCATGTTTGTAACCTAAGTACTGAATGAAAAAATAATAAAAGACAACAACAAAAGTCCAAAGCAACCAAATACAAAACCAACCCAGACACCCAACCAAACTGGAAAAAAAAAGGCGAAAGAAAAAGCCAGAAGGAAAATGGGGACTGGAATGCCAATGACCGATATTAATTTCTTTTCTTGTAAGCTTGGTAAGCTTGTTAGTGAACAGTAAAAGCAAAAAAAGGACTATGTACGTGAATGCTGGTGACCGGTAGGGAGAACAGTTATTGAAATCAAATAAAATCAGAGTGCAGCATCAGGTGAAAGTACCTGAAGCAAAATAGACAGAGATTACTTTTTTTTACAGTATTTGCGAGCTTCCTCAGGTCATAGAAATGATCTGAAGGGCATTATTAGAACAGACAAGAATGGCTGCCTTAAAAAAATAAACCTCCCCTCTTACCAGAAGAGAGATGGTGCTCAGATGTGGTAGTGCTGTATTACACAATAAATGTCTGCTTAAGGATGACACAAACAGTAGGCAAAAGCAAGCCAGCATGACAGTAACTCAGGGACTTGGCAGTAATGGTGTCTCTGTGTGATGCTCTATGATCTTCCCTGGATAGAGACTCATACTACACAGTTATGTGCTTCCGGAATTTTTAACTAGCTGAACTCCACATAGCATATCAAAGCATGTAATACTCTACTAACCTGAATAATGCAACTTCATTTTGAGGAAAAAGAGGGAGTTAGATGCCAAATGAGTGGTGAGGACCTCCTCTGATGTGGAAGAAATGGAGACCAGGGCTCTGCTTTTCAATTTGTATCTGTGGAACTGGATAATTAAAAGCCTTGCTTTTTCTGAACTGACAGGAAAAAATGCCTATTGCAACCCTTCCTGCCCATCACTGCAGACCTTCTTGAGGTGTGTGGGTAGGGACTTGATGGTTTGGGGGATCCCTTTCTTCTCCCTTTGATTTTTCAGATTTGGTCCAGATACTCCTTTCACTTTCCCCTACCCAAGGTTCCAGCTCTGTGGGTTGTGAGCATTCTGACAGCTTACCCAGTGAGCATCCTGTCTGGAAGTAAAAATCTGGAGGGACTGGAAAGAGAAATACAGAAACAGAATTGGAAACATAGGGATAAGAATAGATTGTCACACTGTTTAGAAAAGGCAATAATTGTGGCCTTGTAGAGGAATTAACAGAATGGAGAAAAGTTGGCCAATGTGCAAATGAGTAAGAGGAAAGGGCCAATTCTTGGTATTTGCATGAAGACTATCTCAAACATCACTGTTCTCCTGTTATATCACCTCTTGGGAGAGACCAAGAAATTCTCCATGCTCTCTACAGCAAGATTTGCAAAATCTCAGTTAACAGAAGTGTTCCAGACAACAGAGTGACTAATTTCCCCACACCACCTCAAATCTGTCTCCTACAAAGTTCCTCACTTTGAAGAGAGTTCTCATCCCACCACATGGCAAAGCTCGCCCACGTCTGTGATGCTTTCCCCGGAACAACAAAAACAGTAACAAAGAATGACAAACTGTACAGAGCCTAACCTAACTGCGTAATCAGTCCTTCTGTAAGCACAGGGGTAAATCTGAATCACTCACATAAAAAATTAACCCCCTGCCCTTTAATATTAGACAGCAACTGTCCACACAACACTGAGACCATAAGTGCTCTTCTCAAGGGGACATAGCTGTTACTTAAGCTGAAGTTGCATCACAGTCCAATCAGCATTAGGAAATCTTATTTCATTACAAAAGATCACAGTTGGTTTTATTTTTTGCCTTGACCTTACCTTCTAATCAATCTTACTTCTAATCAGCAGTGGTCCATCTCCAGCAGTACCCAGGCTATCACACAGTTGTATCTCTGGCTTCTCCCAAAGAGCAATCAGGCCAGCGTAAGACATTACAAATTGGATGACTATGTTCTTTGGAGAAGGCATGGAGAAATGTTCGCTGTGGAACAGATACACATGCAGGTGAACATTTTATTTAAAGTCTCTTTAGACTCAAAAAAAGTAACTCCACTTGGCTTGCCACATGGAAGACATGCTGTTTTCCACAGGAAAGATTTTTCATCTTGAATATTAGGTGTGGGAGCGAAGACAGGTTATGAAGACATTGGTCATTGCAGAAGACACTGAAATCTGTGCTTTATCACATTTATCCCCGGCTAATGTTAGTGACTAGTGAAATAGGGAAATTAGAAGCAATTTCAGCTGGAGATTCTGGGGAAAATAGATCGGAAAATGTCAAGGTTTTTGTAGTATTGCACAACAAATGCTGCTGGTTCATTTTCTTCTGTGGGCCAAATGGTTTACTTTGTTTTCTCAACTGATTAGGGAGTTTTTTTAAAAAAGAAACATAGATATTTTGCCACCAGTTATATTACATGTAGAGTAATATACCTATCCCTGTGATAGTACCTAACAGCAGATCCTGAACTGAGTTTGAACACCAGGAGAACATGGAGGATGGCAGAGTTTACCTGTCCAACCAAGGCAGTTGGGATCCACAGGCTGTTTCACCCCAAGAAAGTGGCTACATCAACCTGGTGTGTGCTATGCTGTATCATGTGCACTCATTGGCTTCACCACAACTACCTCAGGGGTCTGTGTCTGACATGAACTACACAGTCCATGTATGCTGAGGATGTCATTATGCTCTTCCCAGCTATAACAGGACAAATGAAGCCGAAATTATGCTGAAGGTTAAGAAGGTTTAGAGTCAGTATTGGGTGCTTACACAGGCCATTCAGTGCCAAAATTCATGTAGACCATCGAGAAATCATATAAACATGACTATGTGCAGCAGTAGTATGTTCTCCAGGAATGATATCTCTGTGTGTACTTTCCTACAAACAAAATATCCAGTTATGTTATTAAAAAAAGTGACATTTCAGACAGTAATGAAAATAAATAAAGAATAAGAAATGCTGAGTCCTGCTTTTAAGGAGTCATTCATATATTTTAATGGTGTGTGCATAACCTTACAAAACCTGAAAAGCTAAGCCACTGCCAAGTAATTGGATTTGGCAGCCAGTCAGCATAGGTATGACTAAAAATGACCATTGTTACTGGCCTGTAGTCAAATTTCCTTTGAGTTATGGACATAGAGCCATGTGCTTTTAGTTCTGATGGGTCCTAGCAGGGTATGCTTTACAGAAACATTACATAAAACCAGTTCTAAAGTGACCTAACAATATGTGACACTCTGGTTAACTTAACACAACCTGAAAAAATGCCCTAAATTAGTGGGATTTTTAAGTAAAGGTGGAACTTGAAAGAAGCTGGTACACTTCACATTTCAATAGCTGTGTTGTTTGGTGATGACAAATTCCTTGGTGAGCAATGTCAACCAAATCCAAAATGCATTACAATCTTGCTGGAGATAAAACTGGAACCCTATGTTTGTGTCCATGTCCTATTTTAGCAATATACATATATATTTCAAGAAAACCTTGCTTTTACTGAAAGGAAGGCAAATTGAGGGTTTTGCCTTCCTTCAATGGACTTATGCCAACAAAATCTACAGAAATTAAAGTGGCAATTCTATCTGGAGGCTGTCAGCTTTTTCCTTTGGAGAACACAGAACTGGAAGGGACCTCATGGCCTGTGTCTTCTAATCCCCTTCCTGTTTCCAGTTGCCCTCCTGCCTCATACACTGGAAGTCTTTGTTGCTGTGGATGATTGTGGCAAGTAAATTCTAAATGGCCCTGTGCTGTAGAAAGGTGCACAACACTCGAGCTCTTAGAGAAGGTTACTTCATTCTCTGTGGACCATCACTGAAATGGGAGGAGGCACACATTTTGCCAGCAGCTTCTGTGAATATTTGGTAGGACAGGAACACTGTAGTTACAAACTCGTGTTTCTTTTACACCCTCTTGAGGAGGGTCCCTGATGTGTGCTTCTGTGGTGCCAAAAATGAGGGTCAGTGGGAGCAGCAGCTGTTTACTCTCAGCTTCCCCTTCCTTCTTGGGAGCAGTGACTACAGAAATGCTATTTTTTGTCTTTATTGGCTTTATAGGGGATGGATTACATACAGCTTGGGTATGCAAACCTGGAGTTTGTTCATCATTTTGCTACTTTTTTTTTTTCTAAACTACTAAGCAAATCAGCTGGCAATATCTAAACTGGATTTGGTCAGTCTTAAAATGCAGCCAAATTTGGGAAAAGGAGTTGTCACAAGGGTGGATTTGCTGCAGTTTTGTCCCACATTATTTAAAATCCAAGCCACTTGGAACTTAAACCCACTGTTAAAAGAGCAATGAGAAAGAGTAGAGACAGGAAGAGGCAGTTGGTGCCTCAAAAGTAGGTGCACCAGTTTTAGGCATTTAGAAATGATGGTTATTTACATGACCAGTAAAGATGTTTCCTCTCAGTTCACTGTGTCTAGTTGATAGTGTTGAATAGCATTATTAGAATCATAGAATAAGAGAATGGTTTGGGTTGGAAGGACCCTTAAAGATA
Organism: Corvus brachyrhynchos; assembly: GCF_000691975.1. Lineage (NCBI taxonomy): Eukaryota > Metazoa > Chordata > Aves > Passeriformes > Corvidae > Corvus > Corvus brachyrhynchos. The sequence continues at coordinate 50,542 of NW_008240037.1, forward strand.
ACTTGATTCCAACCCCCCTGCCATGGACAGGGACACCTTTCACCTAGACTAGGTTTCTCAGACCTCCATGCAACCTGGCCTTGAACACTTCCAGGGATGGGGCATCTGCAGCTTCTCTGGACAACCAGTACCAGTGCCTCACCACCCTCACACTAAAAAAATTCTTTCTAACAGTTAATCTAAAACTACTCTTTCAGTTTGAAGCCATTCCCCCTTGTCCTGTCACTACATACCCTTGTAAATGGTCCCTCTCCTTTTTTCTTGTAAGGCTCCCTTCAGGTCCTGGAAGGCTGCAATTAGGTCAGCCTGAAGCCTTCTCTTTTTTGGGCTGAACAATCCTGATTCTCTCAGCCTTTCCTCATAAGAGAGGTTTTCCATCCCTCTGATCAACTCACTGTCCCTCCTCTGGACTCATTCTAACAGGTCCATGTCCTTCCTGTGCTGGGTACCCCAGAGCTGGATGCAGCACTGCAGGTGGGGTCTCACAGGAACAGAGGGACAGAATCCCCTCCCTGGCCCTGCTGCCCACGCTGCTTTGGATGCAGCCCAGGACACGTTTGGCTCTCTGGGCTGCATGGCTGGGTCATGTCCAGCCTCTCACCCACCAGCACCCCCAAGTCCTTCTGGGCAGGGCTGCTCTCCATCTGTTCATCTCCCTGCCTGTGTTGATAACAGAGCTTATCCCAACCCAGGGGCAGCACCTTGGACTTGGTCTTGTTACACCTCATGAGATTCCCATGGACCCATTTCTTGAGCTTGTCCAGGTCCCTCTGGATGGCATCTCCTGTTCTTCAGGTGTGTCAACAGCACCACTCAGCTTGGGGTCACCACAAACTTGCTGAGGGTGCTCTTGATCTCTTTGTTTATGTCATTAATGAAGATATTAAATAACACTGGTCCCAGTATGGACCCTGAGGGACACCACTTGTCACTGATGCCCATTGGAACTTTGAGCCATTGACCACTGCCCTCTGGATGCAACCACCCAACCGTCCATTAGATCATTTATAAGGCAGACATGCTACAAAGAAAAGCAATGTTCCTGCCTGACCTGGAAAAATGATGTTCTGGCTCCAGATAGGTTTACAGGTCAGAACCTGAACGTGATAGTCTTACGAGTAGAACAGGAACTGAATTCTACCACATTTCTTCACTCCTTGCCTAAATACTATCTGCAGCTGTTGCAAACCTAGAATGCTCAGAGGAATGCTGTCTTCTCCCTCACCCTGCCAAGATGGGTACAAAATATGTGGAAGACTGTAATTTCTTCTCTCTCTCCAAGTTACCAGAAGACCCCTGAAACGTGGCACTAAATGCAACAGAAATCTGGTGCAAACAAGTAGCACAAGCATCCTTTGAAATAGGAGCACACTGGCTGCTCACAGACTCAGGACACAAGCACTTAACTTCCAGGGGTCATGAGGCTGTTATTTCTTTGTGTATTTTCTAGTTTCATTGCTCTCTTAAATTTAGAAATGCTTAATAAAATTCTGGAGCCTGACAGTGCCTTAATGGAAATTTAATGAAGAAAAAGACAAGTTATCTCAGCCTCAGAATCTGCCAGGAGGACTGCACTGCCCAATGATCTTCTGGCTGTCTGTAAGTGTCTCGTATTTCTTTTCATTGATCTACATGGTCTTTTCTTTGGCTTGATCTTCCCTCTGGATTTTTTTTTTTTTTTATTTCAGATATATATTTTTTTAATTCTCTCTTGTTTTAAGCTTGCCATTCTCTTCTTTGAAATTGAGTCTAGCTTTGCATTTCTGTTTCTTTTTGCTTTACTCAGGGATGCCTTGTGCGGGAACAGATCACAAATTCAACTTTGTAGAGGTACAGTTCCAGCTGTAATCTTCTATGATATGATAATGGTTGTGAATAGCCATCTTCAAGCTTCTGTTTTAGCTCAGAGGAAAGTGCTAACTGGCTTCTGGCCACTCAGAAAGTTAAGTTAGTGCAGTGGATGCAGATGCCATTGTTTTGACCATAGCAGATTAGTAAGAACCCTGTGGTACTGCAGTGACTAACTCACCTTCAGGTTAAATTCCAGTCACCTTCAAATCATAAATCTCCTAGGTCTCTTCAATGGCTGCTTATGTTTCATCCCCTGTGTTTCATTCACTGACATTGATTTGTCTGTTTTCCTAAAAGTGAAGGTCAGGGGAGCCAGGGACAGGCCATGCCTTAGCTGTGAATCTTGGAACTGGAAAGGCAATTAAGCTCGCACACATTTATAACTTGTATGAGGCCCCTTTTTTTGTGGGCTTCTCTAAAACTGCAAGCTCTGAAAATCTTCACAACTGGCGCTAAAGTGTAAGTTTTCCCCTCTCTCTATATTTTTAATAAGGCCTTACAGAAGAGAGAAGAATACAGCTGCTGTCAGTATTTCTATAACCAAAAAACTAGCTTCCAAACCCCTTATCTCCACCAGTAAATGTCTTATAAGTCTCCCATGCAATATATCCACAGTTATACATGTTTGTGGCAGTTAATGGCTTCCTGTTTTGCAGGAGTTGCTTACAGGCTTCAGGAGAAGCCCCTCCCCGACTCCACAGGTTCTAACATTTTTAATGCATTTGGGTAGTAATTCTGTTTCTATAAAATCCTCAAAGGAAATGAGGGTCCACAAGCCTGCATTAAAATAACATGAGGGATAAACTTCAACCCACAGGAGCTAGGAAGTTGTGAGGTGAGCAATCCGAAGACCTAGGTGGACAACATGTAGTTAAAGTGTTGCGATATTGCACTAGAATGGGACTAAATAATGGGACACACTACCTTTATAATTCTACTGGAATTCATCTGATGTCTTCTCATCCTTGTATTCTGGTTGTCAGGCAGTACATATACTGATCACTATTCTTAACATTAAAAATCACTGACCAACACTGTTTACCATCTTTGTGAGATACAGGACTCCGGAGCAAGGGTTAATTAAAAATGGATAGTATACTTATTTTCTTTCTAGAGATTAGAACTATGTATTTCTGGAGTCATAGGAAGCAAAATATTAAATATGTATTGAAAGCATTTTTTTTCATATGTACTACATTCTTACAGATACTGTATAACTACCTGACTTCATTAATGTTTTTAAATAATACATTTAACAGCTTATGGCAGTCTTATACTTTGAGTTATATTAGATAAATTTACACAGCACTCTGATTTAGATTCTGTTGGGTCCAGATTGTGCCCCATGCCAGACCTGTCTCATGCCTGTCCTGTGTTTATGTACATGTCCGCTCTTGGTGATTTCCTGCTCTGTGCTGGAAGTGCCAAACTTTCACCACTGACTAGAAGAGAAGCAAATAGCAAATAAACTCCTAATTTAGCACTCCTCTCAGAGCTTGTAGGTTAACAGTCTGTACCAAATTTATATGATCTTTTCTTGATTTGAGTAACTGTGGGGTAAGATGCAATTTATTTTCATATAAAATTTTAAACTTTGCTTAGCCTGGATGTTTTATATTTACTAGACATTAGACAATGTACAGAATTGGACTGAGAATGAACAAAGAGTTCAGGGTCCAGCTGCAGAGTGCTGATATCAGAGTTACAGTCACATCCCAGCTGGCTTCTTTCACATGTTGACCCCGTATACTTCAGATTCTCTTCTGGACACAGTGCTCTCAGCAAGTGACCCTCTAGTTCTGTGTTCAAGGACTATGCTAGGAATGATGTACACTAAACAGAAAACTTTGGTGTTGGACTATCTGAATTTCAGGTGCATAGTCCTAAATTATACAAATTATGATGATGCATGGAGATAGTGTGGTGTCCCAGAGGATGACTCAGAATATCTATCTATTGGGCTGCCTAGAGTTTGGGACATAAGCTCAGGGACTTTGGTTCTTCATATAAGGCTGCAGGAGCCTTTCTAGGTACCAGCTGAACCACTCTTATTGAGGTTTAAAATGAGGGGTGTTTTTTCTTTCTGAATAAATGATGAGATTTGAGCTCATCTCATTGATGACTTATTCAAGTAAGATAATTTCCTTTATTTACTATGTCTGCTTTTGTGGATTAAACAGACATACACTGCCTAATTACACACTGCCCTCAGGGACAGAGAATTTGTTGTTGGACTGCAGATGTAGTTCTCATGGTATTCAGGAACTCATGAGATAATAACTTCCTGAAAATGATATCTACACAAAACCCAAGAAATCAAAGTGAGGAAACTCAGAGAAGATTGTAAGACTTCCAAGGAGCAGTTCTAACTAGGAATCAAAAAACCTCTAGCTCAGTACTGGTAGAGAGCTTCTCTGTACTTGAAGCACTCAACCTGGATGTGAAGCCAAGGACATTTCCCCTACTATTTTATGAACTCATTTACAGTTCTCCAGATGCTCCCCACATCTGTGGGACATACAGAGTTAAGCAGTTGTAATTGCTCTTTAAAGCCTGAAACTAGGGCAGTTTAACCTGACAGGACAGTCATTAAGGACAGACAAGAACTGTAAGTTACTTCTGTCTCATGAATCCACCCACAGAGAGTAGCCCAGAGAGAATTTGGCAGCTAATATTCAATCATTTAAGTCCTACCATTTAGGAAGAAAGTTTGATTTGGGCTAGTTTGATTTGCATTTTAATTTTCTTGGAGTGGAAAAACAAATTAAAAAATCAAAGAAAAAGCACATGGTTTCATATAGAATAATTGAAAACACCTGTAAGTAGTTCTGCATCACCAGTCCTTCCAAGGGCATGTATCTGGTTAATTTAGTATGGCAGCCTCAATTAAATAACCCCTGGTAGCATGTTGCGGCTAATTGCTTACTGTTTACCAGAGCTTTTTTTCCTTTGAAAAAGGATCCTTCGTTTCTCCAAAGTATGCCTGTTTTAGATTGAAGTTGGTAGTTTGAGTCTGATTATTTAAATTTAAGATGCCCAAAGCAATAAAAAAAAAAAAAAGAAAATAAAATAAATTAATTTATACTCCTTGCCATCTGTTTAGCAGGTGAGGAAAGAACATATGCTATTTTCTTAGTTTATTAGAGAATTATAGAATGTTGTAGATTTAAAGTGTGCTGTAACAAAGTTAGCACTCATTATCAGTAGCTCTTATAGTTTGTGTGCAGGATAGCAAGAAGAAATCTGTCCATCTGGAGCACTCACAATAGACTGTGGGGTTTTTATACTTTATTACTTCAGGAAAAAAAAAAATCTCTTTTTTTTCCTTTCCTTCTGCTCCCCCGAAACAGCCAGTTTCTGTTGCATTCTTAATGTGTTTAGTTCAACAAGAATAAATATCTTAGATCCATTTAATTTTTTTTCAAAAAAATCCAGAAGATTTATGGAAAACAAAAAATATTTTTCTAAAAAACTTTTATATAAAGACTATCCTACAGCCCTTTGCATTCAGTGGAAGAATTTGAAAACTTCAGTGCAAATCCCAGAGTCTGAAGCTGGAGTTCAGCACACCCAAATTGCTTCAATATTTCCAAAAACTATTCCACATCTGTAGGGAAAAAAAAGGGAAAACCTTACTTTTCAACCCCGCCAACCCATTGAGATCACTGAAAACAGGAGGAGTTGCTTCAGTTTGGGCATTCTTGAATATTTAACTACTTCACTGAAATACCTTTAAGAAGAACGCTTAGAGAAAACTTGAGCCAAAATCTCAAAAGCATCGATTTTCCCAGGTTAGTTTATAAAAAAGTGGCAGTCTCATCTCACAACCCTTCCCAGTACCACAAGCCCATTCCTGGTCTCTGCAATGCCTGTCTCCTGTCTCAGTGTCCAGATTACATCTGCATTTAACGCTCATGGCCAGCATTTCTGGAAAACCTCTTTTCAGCTGCTTCCCAGAGCCATGGTTGAGCCCAGGCAGGAGGTACGCAGTCCCTGAATTAAGTTGTCATATCTACTCTGAGCACACCAAATTTCTACAAAATTCTGATCTTTGGAGAATGGAAGACATGCTTCTAGATGTGATAGAGAGCTGGTTCTCTGGTTCACAGCCCAAGGCCAACAGCTCTACAAATCCCATAAAACAAAAGTTTCTGTTTACAGGGTTGTCAGTTCTTCTAATTTTAGATTTAATTATATTTAAGGAAAATTCAAGAGCACAGTTTAAAAAACAATTCCAATATTTTGTTCTGAAAAAAATCAAACCCAAGAGGTAGAGCTGTTGGACTTTTCCCCTGTTTTCATCTGCTTAAAATGGTTTGAAGAACATCACGTGGGTCTATAGATTGTTTCTTTCAAATTGAAAATGCATTTTTCAAGAAGAAAAATATTGCCTGTGAAATTTTGCTAATCTCTCACATGTACAGAGAATGCCGATGGCCTGAAAAATCCCTCCAGCACAGTTTTAAATATTTTTTTGCCTCATAATGAAGAACTTTACCGGTGTCAGGCACTGGTTGCCAGTGGTTTGCCTCTAGGCATAGGCAGTTGTTTAGAGGAACAGACATTTGGGGGACAATGAATTGGCTATAGTGCTTGTGACTAATCCATGTTCTGTGGATGCCAGAACATTGGAAGGCCAGTAGTACTGCTGGGACGTGGCAATTTCCAGAGGCAGCAGTCACTGCTCCTATTCTTGCAAAAGAGTCAGCAACGCTGATTTTTCCAGGGTTTTCCCCAGCTCCACTTTGCTGGCAACCGGTTTCCTCAATGGGATGTGATCCATTGTGATTGGGCAGCAAAAACTGGTTTTCTTACACTGCCTTGTCCTTTTTTTATTTGTATTCCTCATATTTTCTCACATTACAAGGAGTGTGAAGGTGTGGTGCCTAAATCAGATGAGGGCTTGGGCATCTTGACTAGGACTTAGGTGGAAAAATAGTGTCTATACTCATCTTCATTACCTGAAAAACCCTCGGTTCTGATCGGGCTGTATGGTGGATCACCCTCTTCAAAATAGGAAAACTATGACAGTTTACTTCCAAGTACAAAGCAGGTCCAAACCTGCATTTGCTTCCCTCAAGGAGGCAGGCAAAACCTGTGCATATTCAAGGAGCCACTGCAAGAATGCTGGCAGTGTTTGTGTTTGAGCATTAAGGCATCACACAGTGCATTACAGAAACTGTTCTTGCAGGTGGTAGAGTCTCATGTGGACGCAGAGAGAGCAAGTGAATGCCTCTACAACTCGCTGCAGATTCAAGTTTCCTCCTGTACAGAAAGAACCACATTTCCAGCACAGGAAGATCCAGGACCTGGGTCAGATGAGTGATACACACTGCATAGAGCTGCAGTCTTGCTGTCCAGTCACTTGAAGATATCAATCCATGTATGGCTATTCCAGCAACTTTAAGCAGCCTGAGATGGGGCAGCCAAAGGCAGTCCCTGCCTTCTCCAAGATTGTCATGCATTCTACAAATATAACTTCTGTTAACTCTTGAGCAAGATACATTCATCATTTTTAACCTATCTGTAACCTCACTTGTGTGATGAAAAGAATTCAGAATGAAACACAAATAATGTTTAAGAAAGCCATACAGCACCGGAAGGGAGATGTTGACAAAGAACATTGAGATGTGTTTACAAAAGCTTTCTTCACTACCTGATTGTGACCATGGAAACTCACTGATGCAAAGCCCGGTGATGCTGCAGTCTGCTCTTTCAAGCCATTCTTATTTGATCTACTTTGTGAATAATCTGAAGGACTCTTCAGTTTATTGGAAAAATAATGCAGGGGTGGGGAGTGGGGGGAACAGCAGAGTAACAAAGCATGAAGTACTTACTGCCTTCTTTGCCTCAGTCTTTAATAGTGAGACTGGTTGTTCTTTGGGTACCCAGCCGTCTGATCTGGAAGAGAATGAAGCTCTGTAATCCAAGGGGAAATGGTCAATTAGCTCAGTTGATTAGAGCATGGTGCTAATAACGCCGGGCTTGTGGATTCAATCCTCATATGGGCCATTCACTTAAGAGATGGACTTGGTGATCCTTGTGGGTCCCTTCCAACTCAGAATATTCTGTGCTTCTGTGACCTGCTATACTTGTACACATACATGTGTCTATGGGGCTGGATGGCATCCAGCGAAGGGTACTGAGGGAGCTGAGGGAAGTGTTCGCTGAGCCGGCCTGCATCATTTCTCAGCAAACCTGGCTGACTGGGGATGTCCCAGTTGACTGGAAGCTAACAAATGTGTTGCATATCTTCAAGAAGGGCTGGAAGTAGGATTCAGGGAACTACAGGCCTTTTAGCCTGACCTCAGTGCTGGGGAAGCTCATGGAGCAGATCTTCCTGAGTGCCATCGTGCAGCATATGCAGGACAACCAGAGGATCAGGACCAGCCATCATGGGTGCATGAAAGGCAGGTCCTGCTTGACAAACCTGATGTCCTTCTATGACAAGGTGGATGAGGGCTGTGGATATCATCTATCTGGACTTCAGTAAAGACTTTGACATTGTTTCCTACAGCATTCTCCAGGAGAAACTGCTTGTGGCTTGGACAAGTGCACTCTCTGCTGGGTGAAAAATAGGCTGGATAGCTGAGCCTGGAGGGTGGTGTTAAATGGAGGGAAATCCAGTTGGCAACCAGTCACCAGTGGTGTGCCCAGGGCTCACTATTGGGGTCAGCCTTGTTTAATACCTTTATCACTCATCTGGAGGAGGGGATTGAGGGTATCCTTGGTAAGTTCACAGATGACACCAAGTTGGGTGGGAGTGTTGATCTGCTGGAGGGGAGGAGGGCTCTGCAGAAGGATCTGGGAAAGCTGGACTGATGGGCTGAGGCCAATCGCATGACTTTCAATAACGTGAAGTGACAGGTCCTGCACTTGGGTCACAAGTCCCCAGTATAGCAACAGGCTGGAGGAAGAATGACTGGAAAGTTGCTTGGAGGAGAAGGACCTGGTGTGCTGGCTGAACATGAGCTAGTGTGTGCCCAGGTGGCCAAGAAGGACAATGTCATCCTGGCCTGTATCAGGACTAAGTAAGGGATCGCCCCCCTGTACTTGGCTGAAGTTGCATCTCAAATACTGTGTTCAGTTTTGTGCCCCTCCCAGTTGAGGTGCTGGAGCATGGAGCCACTAAGCAATGGAGCTAGTGAAGGGTCTGGAGCACAAGTCTGATGAAAAGCAGCTGAGGGAGCTGGGGTTGTTTAACCTGGAGAAAAGAAAGTTCGGGGGAGACCTTATTGCTCTCTACACCACTTGAAAGGAGGGTATATCCAGGTGGGGGTCAGTCTTTTCTTGCAGGTAAGAAGCAATAGGGTGAGAGAAAATTACCTCAGGTCGCACCACGGAAGGTTTAAATTGGATATCAGGAAAAATTTCTTCCTAAGAGTCACAGGCTTCCCAGGGAAGTGGTTGAGTCACCATCCCTGGAGGTATTTAAAGATGTGTAGACACCTCACTTAGCAACATGGTTTAGTGTTGGGCTTGGAAGTGTTGGGTTAACAGTTGCACATAAGATCTTAAAGGTCTTTTGCAGCCTAAATAATCTATGATTTAAAACTCAAGGCCCCTGTCTAATCAATGTTAGCAATGTCACAGAAACTGAGGCAACACTCTGCCATTATTCTAAACAGAACAAAAGTGTCAAAGCCCTAATATTCTTCCTAATGAAATGTGAGTAATAAAACACTCCCTACCGTAGTGTTTGTCATCTATATTGATCTAATGGATCAGCACCTTTTATTTGTGCCCTGTAATCATCAATTCTTGCCAAAGAATCAAGGTGCACCTTGTCATATGTTCCAAGCTTTGAAGCTGCATTCAGTTAAGAATTTTTAGAGGTAGCCAGTGAGCCCATTCTGACAGAGCCATGCTCCAAAAATACTCCAACCTTCTATTTCCCTTGTGAAGAATTTGAAATGGTACAGAATGACATTCATCACATGGCCACAATGAAAAGAATCCGTAAGAAATGTCAACTTTATTAGCTCACCAGCTGTGCTTGCTGCCAAGCCAACCTCAGGTACCATTTCAGTTGCTCTGTCACTCATGACTTCCCTTTTCCCAGGAGAGAGCTTTCATTATGCTTCAAAGAATTGGAACATACTTGAGAGATACAGTAGAGGAAAAGGGCAGCAAATGCTAAGCAATGTGAACTATAAGCATTTCTACTAAAACAGGGTATTCAACATGTTTGATGAATTAAGAGATCAGTGATCCTTTACTTCTTGAGCTATAATAATAACCATTCAGGAAAAAAAAGAGACTCCACATGTGTTTCTCAGATCCCAGTCTTCCCATTTCCTGATGAATCTGCTCTCTTTCAAAATTGGATGATTGCACAAGTTACCCTGGCTTCTTTCCTTGCCATGAGTCCCCAGGTTTCTGGTGACTCTTATCCTTATTTAATTTACACTGCTGCCAAATTGCAAGACAGTTGTGAGGCCAGACAACTCTGCCAAAGCAGACATTAGAGCTTTTAACAATAGGAGTGGACCAGCCTCCTGGGTTCACTGGCATTAAGAAATTGTACAAAAAGAGTGATGCTTGCTCCATCCTAAATACTGATCACTCTTGTGTGCCATAAAAAAGTTACCAGTTTATCAATTCTTATTCTTTTTCTTATTATTTTTCCAAAGACTGGAGGATGCCATTTCTTCCCACTGACTTTTGAGGGAGTCGCAGGGTGGCTAAATGGTTATATTTAATTTCTGTAGCTGATTACATGTGAGTTCCTTCTAGCAAGACCTGACTGTCTGGGAGGAGAAGCAGTGGTTTCTCCATTAAAGCTGGTTTTCCCAGCTTAAAAAGCTGTGAAGTCACTTTCTATTTTGCCAAGAGAAAAAACTGAAGACTTGCTATACTATTTCACTCTGAATCTCACTGTATTCCCTGGGAAGGATTCATATTTCACAATGAGCATTGTTAGACTGAATGAACCTGAGAATGAAAAGAAAATATAACAGAATGGAACTATAGAGAAATGATTCAAAGTATACTTTGTTTCAAATGGGAAGTAAAAACAGATTCAGTCACTGTAAAAGGATTGAGTTTGTCTTGACCAAGTTTTTACAGTGGATGCAAGCTAGAATTGGAGCCCAGAACCACTGCTTCTTATGCCTGTGACCTTTAGGACAAAAGTAGTTTCAATCTGTCATATAAAGAATATACCTATGTATCAATCTACAAGGACCATGGGCATGTTTTAAATTAAAAATATTGATTCTCTTACCCCTTATGCCAAAATACTATTGCTGCTTCTGAGGCAGAAAGTGGAAACTGAAATCTGCCTACTAAAACAAATATGCATTTATCTTACTATATGACTACCTACTACAGATATAACCTCCAATTTGAAACTGAGACAATTTTTTCAGATGTATTTAACCTTGTAAATCCTGGTTTCATGTTCATTCAAGACGTGACAGGTGTACTCTATTTTATACATTATAAGAAGCTTGGGGCTGTACAGCTTGCGCCAAAAAGAAGTAATTATATATTTAATGTTTCCTTCTTGTGATGTAGTCCCTCTTTTCTTGCTTCAAATGTGCTACGTTCAGACAGAGGTGCAAATACATCTGAGACATCAGTAAATATTCTGTAGCTGGTTTTGATGTGGTATCACACACCTTCAAAGACAAGCTTTCTGCCAGAGTGCTCGTTCTGGTTGCTGGTTTATCACTCTGGTTCTACTGAGACAGAATCATTAAACAAATATTATTTGCACTCCTGGTACTCTGTGTGTTGCTTGTGACTCTTCTTAGAGGGGAAAGAAATTGGTCTGACATTCAGGCAACAACGGAAATGTGAGAGTTTTCTAACATAGATCAGATATTGATATAAAACCAAGAAGAATTAGAAATGAGTTGGTTGATTTCTGAAAAAGAATGGAAAAACCTCAGGAGAAGTTTTCTCTGAAGTCCTAGTGACACTGATTACAGAGCCAGATGTGCATAGTTCATGCTCAAATCTGCCCTGTGAAGTTTTAAATTGGTTGTTAACAAAGCAAGAAAGTGCTATTAAAATCATCAAAATAAATGTAAAAGGGAGAAGGGTTTGTTTTTACTGACTGTCAGCAATCAGTGGAAGATACCAATGAGAATAGTAAACATTTTAGTAGTAAATTTTAACATATATTTCAAGTTTCAGTGGAAAGTACACATCAAATTGGCAGCATTATGGCAGGTTTCTTTATGCTGTTTTATTTGGGGTGCAGCAATGCCATGGGCTCTTCACAAACCCAAAGAAACTGGCTTGTGTCCACCTCTCCCCTTAAGACAGAGAAGAAAGAGATTCCTGTACACCTCTAAGAGCTTCACAGCCATCTTCTCTTGGTGTCACACATGCTGGCCAATTCTGTGGTTATTTGGCAATGAGGCGAGAGTGCACAAGCAAGGCAGAAGGTAGGTGAGAGAAGAGGAGACAAGCCAAGGAGGAGATCACTCTCAAAGCTTCGTTGCCAGATAATGAGGAAGTCGTGTTGATAAGCCCGACTGTGCTGATTTTATAGGTCACTTTCTAACCCTGTGAATCTTCCCAGGGGGCTACAGGGCCTGAGGAGTCTCCGTTCCCTTCATCAGGAAGGAAGGGAGTAGAGAGTACTGAAGATACTAGAGATGCCTCAAGTTACTCAGGATTTCCATCAGATCTACATGCTTCCTCTTCTGTTATTTCAGCCTGAAAAGTCCCTTCACTCTTGCCACTGCCATGTCTAAGTGCTTCTAGATACTATTTCACCTTCTGGGTCTTCAAAGCCTCAGGCAGTTGAGACACAACAGCTGAGGGGAAGCAAGAAAAGAAGTTGCTTTGCTATAGCCCATTCAGGAGCATTTCACACTAGTGGATTCTGTGGCTGTGGGAAAGGACTTTCCAAGACAGCAAGACTTGCCTGTCACTCTCAGAAGGATAATATTGTGTCTCAGAAAAATAACTGCTGGTAGCTCTTTAAAAATTTAGTGAAAAATTCTGCAAGAACGATGTTACGACTGTCCTGACCAGAGAGATGCAAGGTGTTAAGAACATTTTTAGTGCAGGCATATCTGATTTCTGGATAATTTTTTTTTTTTTGCCTAGTTTGCAGCAATATATATTCATGCCCAAAAGAGAAACGTGAACCAGAATTCTTGCTTGCTGAGAAAAAAAGAGTAAAAAATAATTTTAAGTTGATGGAAACATTTCTCTTACTACATGCATTTTCTCCTATGACTGAAACTGTCATTACTTTTTCTGATCACTATACAGAAGCCAACACATTCCAAAATTCCACTGTAACAAAGGGCAGAGTGAAAGATAGTCAGAAGGAGACAAAAGGTTACAAGGAAACAGTGAGGTAATACATCTTTGCATGACAGGCAGTGGGGCCAGTGGCCTGGTACCATGGCTTTACAAGCAGTTTAAGCCAGCAGAAACTAATACCACTGCCAAAAACCAGTCCTGCCCTGTCTTTTTCTCTGGTTGATTATTCTGGCTTCTGTATCCTCTGTACACCCTCCCTTCACCAGCTACTCCAGCCCAGCACAAGCATTGATGCAGAAAACAGCTAATGGAGCAAAAGATAGTTATTTTTACCCATGTCAACTTCCTGACTCTTTGTTGTGCTGCCACACCACTATTTCTGCCTGCACATGTCAGGGGACCAGAAAAGGAGCAAAAGGTAGTGATCTGTATGGGTGGAAGGGAAGTGCCTTTCTTAGATGTGGTGTTCTCTATTACAAGCTCAAGCTGGCATTGAAATGAATGGTACAGTAAGTGTAGCATTTTTTATAGGCAGAAAAAGGAAGTTCAGGTTGGATAATGAATTTCCTTGTAGGATGCTTTAAAGGAGCTCCACCCTGTGGAACACAGTGGACGGAGGAAAAAAAAAACAAGAATATTGATTAAAAAATGTAGGAAGCTGCTGATATTCTCTGGTACCTTGGTTTGACTAGGCAGGACTGTTTAAAATGGATGAGACATATTGGCCAAGCAGGGCCAAAAAATAGAAAGAAAAAAAATGAGTTTAGATGATACAGTAAGGGGAACAAGTGAATGGATGGACAGAAAGTGTGATGCAGATGAAGCAGCAGCTTTGGAAGAAAACTTTCACTATGCCTAAATTTGAACACTGAATTCCACCTCCTCTTAAAAATGAAAGTGCTCCTATTTTTCTCAGTACAGAGGAGAGCCAGGCTACAGTCATCTGCAGGCATCCTACAAGTACACAGTGATGGAGGCACATTCTATTATCACTGGTTGAAGGAGATGTAGAAGTGTAACAGACCTTTAGGTTGTGATGAAGTGATCTCCAGTAATAGTTCGTAGTGTTTGTTTGGCAGCAGGACCATAATACAATTATCTGTTCCCAAGTGTTAGCTTCTAAGATTTGAGTAAAAAATATTTGCTCATTTGGCTTTGTATTTTGATCTAGGTGAATTTATTTTTTCCCTCTCTGAGCTCCGCATACCTTGAACACTGAACCGTTCAGTGCTTCTGCAGGAGATCTTGTAGGCACTGCAGAAAGAGGGTGTTTTCCTGAAACAAGGACACAGGTTACTGACCAATGGGGAAAGGGTTGCATTGCTGATAGAGAACAGAAAAGGGTAATTATACCTGGGTACCTCAATGGCTTAGTCATTCATGCCCAGGGGACCAGTAAAGAGGCACTTGCACTTAGTGCTAATCACTCCAGAAACAAAGACATCTCTTTGCTATTCTCTGACTTGCAAAGGCAGGTACACCCTAAACGTTTTGCAAGTTGCAACACTGAGATTTGGTTCCTAATAAAGACTATTGTTCAGACAAAGTTGTTCTCTTGCACTACCAATTGAGTATCTGAGACACAGATGAGAGAGCTAGATACCTTGTAGCTAGCCAGGAGCAGAATCCAGTTCTGTTGGATCCTGGTCCTGTGCCTTATCTGGTAGATCACATGCCTTTTCAGAGTTTAATCTGTTATTCAATGTATGTTTAGCCATGGCTTAGGATACACTAATTAATGTAAATTAAGACCAGTTGGATATCTCCATTATATGTAACAGTGAGCTAATCATTCATAGAAGGTTAACTGAAACACTGCATATGTGGACCATGTCTCTTAAGACTGTTTGGCCTCATTGGAAGCATTAAGACTGTAAATTGTGTAAAATATTCCTAGGTTCATTGGGTTTATTATTTTATGATGACAGCTCTGGTATGAAAAACTCTGGGGTTTTGTTCCTCTGGAAGGTTGTTTTTGGGTTTTTTTTCCCACTGGAAATCCTCTTTTCAGCTCCTCTGCATGAAGCTCTGTGAGCAAGAATCATGCATGAAGAGAAAAGAACACAGGGGCTTTAGGTTAACACTGCTGTTTAGGCATGGGCCAATGATCAAACATCAGCTTGTGTGGCAGGGAGAGTGCTATATAACTTATAAATCCAGTAACTTGTTCAAATGACCAAAAACTCGAAGCAAATTTCAATCAAAAGTACTTGAATACCGAAAAACAAAATATCTGTAAAATATCTGTCTTGTGCTAGTGTTGTACAGGGAGTTGCTACTGCAGTAGTTTGGTCTGCAACTCTTTGGAACCCATTGACTCGAGGATGGTTTTCAAAGGGACACTGAGATTTTGTCAGCATGGTGATCATCCAATTTAAGAAGAGTCTGGATGACTGGAAAGGCATTCTTCTGGAAATGCCTTGGGTTATTTATCCGGCCCCTGAAATAATGTCACTGTATTGTAGCACAAATATTCTTTCTATTCCCAAATAGAATATTTTATCTATTGCTGTCTTCCCTCATGCTTAAGCACTAGTATTTCTCATAGAACACTGTAGGAAATATTCAAGTGCTGATTACAAGGTAAAATGTATTTTTAGGCCAGAAGGCCATTGCCCTGTTTGGCTTGAACATCCTTGTTACAGTACACCTATACACTAGCTTTGTATAAATTTGTATATCCTTAGCACAGTTGTCCCTGTTCCAGCATTCCCATGTGTTTTGCTGTTGCTGACAACACCATTCCTTTTTCTCCCTTCTGAAAGTGCAGGGCAGACAGCAGGATGCTGTGCTGCAGAAGTACATCTGTGGCAGAAGAGGGTACACTGGGGCATCAGTTGTGAAAAAAGCTTCCTGTTACAATTATGATAGAGCACAACTTGCTAAAAGACACAGAAAACAACTGCTGGAGATGAGGAACAGGCTGCTAATTTGCTTCTGAGACTGTGATGCCATTTCTTTTAGCAGCAGTCAGAGTAAGCCTGGCATAGAAATGAGTCAGAAGAAAGCATTCTAGAAAATTGTGGCATTGAAATTCCAGCTATTTCCTAATATTTTTTCGGAAAGTCTTGAAAATAAACTAAGAGCCTGAATGTGCTAGTGCATCTGTTTTTGTCTATCTAAAACAAAGTTTGGTTTCTCTGTCTTCACAAATACTCAAAGCCTCAAGCATTGTCACCTATGAAAACAGAAACCTTTTATCACTGTGGGGCTGTTAACAGTGGATCTGTGATTGGTGGGGCCTAGTTTATTTCAGGGCAGAGAAGTATGATGCTTTGTTTCCACACAGATGATGCTGCAAGACAGCTCAGTACATCCTACCATGTGGGAGCCACCTACAAGCATGGACTTTCTTAGCATTGAAGGCAAAGACCGAGGTTTTGCATCTGTACTTGCAACCAGGTCAAGTTGTTGGAGTTCTGAGAGGAGATGTGAACAGCTGTCACTACCACAGTGTGTGTTGGTGTTGTCAAAACCACAACTGTTCTGTTGTTCATTCCCTCCCACATTGTCTGCTGGCTATTCTTTGCTCTTCAAAGGCTGCTCAGGCAACACAAGGCTGCCTTGAAGAAGTGTTTCTCAGTCCGTCTCCATCTGACCTCATTGCCTCCTTCCACACTGGGCTGCTCAGATAGGATGATGCCTGCTGGATGGGTTTGTCCTCAGGGGTGAGGTTTGTCACGCTGACTGTACAGGGGCTGGACAAGGAGCCGAGTCGCAGCACGTAGGTGTTGCAGCTCTGGGTACACATTTTCACCCCTTCTCCAACAGAAAATCCTGAAGCAGGAACAGGCTTCAGTAACAAGGATATTCCTCGGGAATTTTGCCTGGAATTTCTTCCATGTCTCTCCGTGGGAGAAATTCACAAATCCTGCTCATATCCTTGCCGAATTCCTTATAGTTTGGGCAAGCAAGCTGGATTTTTGCGCATGGGCTATGCTACTGTGGCTTCATTTATTCAGCAGGGCCTTCTCTGATACCCAAAAAAGCTGTGCTATAAAGATATATTAGCATGGCATCCCAGGGGAAAGACTTTCCAAAAGTCTGTGTCCCAGTTTTTGGGCTGCTATTAGGAATCATTCTTCCCACTGCTGCCATGCGGATTGACAACTTGTTGCATTAGGCTCTCATGCTGAGGGTAGATCTGGGTGTTGGTTTTAAAAAATATTCTAAGCCCTAAAGCACTTTATATCAGGTATTCTTATGCCTTTTAGTAGGTCAATGACTCCCTGTAGCTTTTGTGCTTTTAGCATATAAAGACACAGCAGCACTGATACCATAACCCCTCAGAAACCCCTGTAATATAAAATAACTTTGAGTTTGAGCCTTACATTGAAGAAATGAAAATAAATTAATGGGGTTTGACTGCTTGTAGATTACTATACAAAGTTTTTCATGGTTTCTATTCATAAGGCTCTTGGAACATAATGTGGGCAATTTCTCATGTTGGGAAAATCTCTCTCTGTTAAGAATTATGGCTCTCCAGCTCTGTTAGGACTGTGAAAGCTGTTAAGAGTAATATTTGCATATTGATAGGGAACAGAAAAAACTGTGCTTTTAAAATAGCTTTCCACTGAGCATGAGTTACTGTCACTATAATGATAACATTTGTCATTTTGACCTTTTATTTTATTTTTCATAAATTCCGGTTGCTGCTCCAGCGCATGAGCCAATAGAACAAAATTCTGACTGTTTGTTAACCTCAAATATTGTATTCATCCACAGTAACCCCACAGATGTCCATATTTTGGCTGTCTGAACTTCTAATCTTATTTAAATTGATATATTTTGTTGTCTCCTAACCTGACCTTTGGTTGTTTTGAACAATACTGCTAAGATAAATAGTGTGCTCACAGAAGAACAACTTGCCTTAGGTACAGATCATAGGAAGATAGTGGTCTAAGTGTAAAATAAACAGAGGTGACTTAAACCACTTGCTATCTCAGATTCAAATCCATCCCCACTTTTTTTCAGGTGAAGGCAAGTGCCACCTCCCAGTGAAGTTAGTGAAACAGGTTAGTGCCTTGTCTCTGAAAAGATTTTACCCTTGATTGCTGGGCTACTCTGAAAAGTGAGATATTTGTTCACTTGCTAGTGAAAATGGCCTTGTGTGCAAGCTCATTGTGTTCACCAGTACTTTGCCCTGAGAGGATGTATTTCCTTTGCTGTGGACTTTTATCTTGGTGAATTGTATTGATCCTGTGAGAAAGAGGAACAAATTTTGACCTGAATGATGAAAAATACCAAATTAGTGTTTTGCACGGTAACTGATATTTGTAGAACATCTTATGGAGGGAGCCAAGGAATTTCACTTGTCATAACTAGGAAGCAGAATGGAGAGAGGCAATGTGGCAAGTATTTGTTAGGTCAGGTGTCCCATGAGTTACAATACACGTGTTACCCAAAAAACCAGCGTTACAAGGCTGGCATTGTGATAGTGCCTTCTCTTTAGAGCAACTTTGCCCACCCTGACCCTGAGCAGCACCAGTAGCCCCACTACATCCCTGCTTCTGTACAGTATCTGTTTCAGTGGTGGGGAGATGGCATCCAGCCATCCACAATACCACCTCACCCAACAAGGTTTCACTTCTTGTCCAGCAAAGTGCCTGAGCAGAGCAAAGTTGCTGCCTGTCTGATGTGCACAGGAATCTGTGGAGCTTGGGAGGGTCAAAGATGAAACAGCACAGGGATCATGAGGAACATGAAAGGGATCCCACTGCTGGTGTCCTCTTGGAGCAGTCTGCCTTGGAGGAAGGGAGCAGCCCTCCTGGCACACAAGAGCAAGATCTCAAATGCAGAAGGATCACATATGCTAAGCCTTAGATGACTGCTCAGGAGCTAGAGATCCTTGTCTCCCCCCTTCATAACCCAGGTGCTGTTGACTCTTGTTTGAGGTGTAGTTTCACTACAAGAGTCAGGGCTATGTGTATGAGGCTTATCCAGAGTTCTTTGTTTCTCAAAAGAAAAGTCCTAAAGTGAGGACACTTACTGATTTAGTATCAGAATCTAAACTTTTATACCTACTTTCATTCTTCATTAAAAAAGTAATAGCAGAATACACAAGAATATTCCAGAGACTATGCAAGGACATTTGCTGTATAACTGATGGATTGATCCAAAGGTCTCTTTTGTATTCCTCCTCTTAAGGCAAGTTTAAATTTTTCCAAGTCTGTCACACTCCACAACAAACCAAACAAAAATATCTGGTCAAAATATAGAAGGAGGGAAGCTCACACAAGCCTTTCAAACCCACTAATGTGATCTGCTTTTTATCTTTTGCCATGTGTTTCTTCTACACTCTCTGGGATAAATTTATAGCAAGCATTTAAACCCCAGAAAAAGAATCCCCGGACAGATAGTTAGGAGTCTTTTCCATCATTGGTACTATATAATAAAATTAATACTGATCTACCAAAACAAAAAGTCTTTACTGAGAAATGAAAGCCTCAACCACTAAGAGCCACATCACTAAAACTGACAGGACATACATATATTAAGTGAAGGCTTCAGAGATCCAGCATTATCAGCAACAATTGAGGTAAAGCCGGTCTTTTTGGGGGAAAAGAAAGATTTTAGGCGCTCTGTATACTGTAAAGGTTGGTTTAAAACCCACTGTAAAATTTCACACACTTTTTTTTCCAAACCAGCCAACCCTTCAGATCAACAGGTGCATGGGACCAGTCGTTGTCACTCTGAATAAATTTAGATTTAAAGAAGGAGTGGATTCCTCCCACCCATCTGTCCATCTGTAGTATGCATGATATCAGACAAGTGATCGAGCCCATTCTAAACTTAAAATCCACAAATCTATCTTCAAAATATCATCTTTGAAACTGTATATGCTTACATCCCTGACTACCTATTTTTTTTAATATAATTTTCAATTTCTTACATATTGAGGTTTTGTGTTGTAAAAGAACAATTATAATGGATGTGCTTTCTGCTCTGCCTCCATTTTAAGTCTCCTAGGAGTCTTTCAGGCCAGACTTTTCTTCTTGCTTTCCATATGGTTGGCAGAAAATTAAGCACATTGATGAAAAACCTCCCTATATAACCTGTCACCCTGAGGAAAAGGCACGTCCTGGTAAATTAGGATTTCCTCCAAGTGATCCAAGCGAAGTCCATTAAGAATCTGCATGTGACCAAAAGAAAAGAGTGGGAAATGGTCTGATTATATTATGCTGCCATGAGAATGTAAAAAGCAACCAATGCAGTGTGTGTGTAAGCTTAGAAGGATTGTAGCCTTTGCTTCTCTATACTGCTTTGCAGAGAAAAGACACAATTCTCTACTTATTAAAGAAAAAATGTAATGTAAGGAATTTTGATGGCAGAAAATTTTTGTCCATGATTTGGAGAGTGTTGTAAGATGGCAACTAACAGTGATATGGAGAGGTTTCTCAAATTTTAAATTAAAAAACTTAGTAAAGATTATCTAATTTGTTAAATTTCACTCCAGTAGGCACTGCCAGATTTCCTTGCCACTTGTGGATGTGTTGGGGATGTTAGACAAGTGGTTGGATGCATCTAATTAATTAACTGAAAATCCAGTGAGCTTGGGTTGCTACTAAATATGAAGAGAGTGTTTCTGGATCAGAAGCCCCTGTATGGTAGACTTCTGCAGGCTGGGAAAGTATTGTGGATTAATATCTCTACACATGATTATGCTCTTCTTATATTCCCACCTATGCATCCATGATGGGCCATTGCTGGAAACTGGCTGCTGAGTTTTCATTCAGTAGCGCTTTCACCTGGTCTAACACAGAGCTCTCCATTCCTATGAAAGATCTAATACTTCAAAATTCAGCTGAACAAACCACCCCACCAGATTTGTCATTGTCTGAAGATACAAGTGAACAACATGCCACTAGTGCTGAAAAAGAAAAGTATCATTTAAAAAATGCATAGATCATAGCAGCAGGTGAACCATGATATATAAAAAGGTGAATTAATTTACGCTCTCAATCTCTCACATTCCAAAAGAACCTGAAATGAGAAGTTCCTTCCTTGACTCAAAATTTGGGGAGCTGTATGTCCCTGGGCCTGTGAGCAATACATACTGATTTGGCATCTGAAAAAAATTCATTCTTTCCACTCCCCTTTCTGCGGTCTGTCTCAGATGCTTGTTGGGAGGAGAGAACCCTTCCCTACCATTGGAGGGACTGTGTCTAAGTAAGGATGGAAATGTGTTCAGAGTCATGGGACTAAAATTCATCCTCTGTTTGCTCAGGCTGAAAAATCAACCCAGAAGGAACATCTGGTTGATCTTGCTAAATCATCTTTTCAAAACACAGCTAAGTTTCACATAGCAACTGGCGAATAGACAGGAAAATGTAGAAAAACAAAGCTGCTGTCTACTATAAACCTCCACACAAAAGCAAAGTCAAGATTAATGGGTTTGATCCAGGAAGCATAAAACACTTCTGAGTTTACCTCTTATTCTTTAAAATGCATCTAGGAAGATATCCATTAATAATTCCTTAAAATTGAATGGAGTTAGTTTTCTGCAGGGAGTAGGGAGATGTAGTTTGGGTTTTTTTGCTTGTGTTTTCTCATATTCAGAGGCATGACATCTTCAGCAAAGATGCAGTGAGCTGCTGGTTCTGCTCCATCTTAGTTCTGATTTGTAACATGAGTGTGAATCATCAGACAGTGCCATTACAGACAGACTTTGTAGGTCTATTAGGTTGATTTTTATAAACATTTAGATTGCAGGGAAAGCATACAGTGACTAAACTCTGTTCTGGAGGTAGTCAACATTCAAGAAGAGATTTTTCTGTTGTTGTAGGGGTACAGTTAGAGAGTCAACTAGGGGAAATCCTTCTGATGTGCACCTGATGGAGCCAGCAGGTTTGGAACAGAGGAAAAAATGTCTTCATTAAATGTGCAGGGACACACCAACACATAGCTCTTACTCTGTGAGTCGCCTTTCAGAAACAAGCAAACAGCTGCAAGAAAAGGTTGAGTACCAGCAATCTGATAAATCATGGAAGGGAATTCTGATTTTTGTTCAGGACTTTATCAGAAAACACTAAAACCAGAACTGAAACAAGGGTTGCACCTAATAAGAACATAAACATTTGCATCCAGTAAGCTTACAGTATATAATGCATTTTCTTAATTAGCAGTTGAAAGATTTTTGTTCTCTGAAACTTTCTCAGTCATTTGAAATGTTTCTTCAGTTCCCTTTCTCTGCTTTCAGAAAACTAATCCTGTTCATATTGCTCAAAAACACTCAATGGAACACATATGACATTAATAAAGGACAAACACTTTGCCTGGAATATCTTTCCAGTGCTTTTTACTGTCTGCATTTCTCTAATTAAATGATCCACTTATAAAAAACTTAATCAGAAATGGAAGGATATAAAACTATACATTTAGATTCATCTATATGTAGCAAGGTGGCCCTTAGGATTCTGATTCATGACTGAGTTCAAATGTGTAATGATGCTGTAAACAATAAATAAGCATTGGCCTGTCTGAGTTTGCCAAGGGGAATCTTGTTTTTATTTAGTCAGAGGATGTTTTGCAATTACAAACAATTATTCTAGGACAGGAAAAGTACTTCTCCCTTGAGAAAAATAAGGCTGCAGGATAATATATTCCTCTCTTGACAGACTCCTTCTCATTGCCTGTTGCTGAGTATACTTAGGTGTAGGTAGAGAGAGAAAAAGAAGGACAGGAGTCTGGTGTGTGACTAAACCCTAAATGTCTCCCAAGGAATTGGTTTTATGTGTCATGGCAACAGCAGTTCTGCAGTTAATTTGGTTCTTTCTATAGCTTTTGAGTAGAGTTGTGTGGAGATAGGTAAAGCCTTTCCACAAAGAATTTTGTTGCTGTAATGTTTGGTTCTGATCTGCCATAGAATGAGAAATAAAAACGCTAAAATGATTTTTTGAAGACAAGGGAATTTTGAACCCAGGACTGGTGGACTTTGGGAGCCTTTTGCTGCCAGGAAGCTGCAAAGCAGGGAGGAGTGGGAAGAGCTTGACAGGAAATCATAAACATGTTTTTGACAGAAACCTATGGGCTTTGAACCCCACCCCATGTCTATTCCAGACTGCTGAAACTGAAGGGCTTCTGCAGAACTTTTCAAATTACAGAGGCTGCTAATGTTGACTAAATGGAGCATCTTTAGAATCAGCAGAAGTTATGAGCTAACTGAAATACAAATAAAGATTTTGAGTCTACTTTTATAGCTATGTAATCAAATTACTTTGCTTATAGATCACTGTCCACCAACATTTGATTCTTTTTTGAATAATCTGATAAGATACTAGTAATGCTTAGCTAAATTTTTGGTCACTGATTTTTCACCAGATACGGATCTAGTTGTATTTCCCTTCCCACCCCTCTCCCTGAGCCACAGGCTGTATCCCATTATGTCACATCGTGCTGTGTTACCTCCTACTTTAGCAACACATGCCATGATGTGACACCCTATAATTCACAGAGACAGGAACAAAGTACTCTAAACAGTGGAGTGATTGTGCTGCTGTAATATCTAGGACATCTGCAGAGTGCTGGATGATGGCACAGGTTTTTAGCTTTCTGAATAAAAGTTGGATAGCTCAGCAGATATGCAATGCTTAATGGGCTAAAATGTGAGGGTAATCAGTACCATAAAGAACCTGGTGCCTGGAGTCTCAGCAGACCATGAAGCAGAAAGTAATCAGCTCAGCCTCCTACAGTGAGTGTCGCTGCAACTTCTACATGTGGCTTCAAGGTGCCTGAATGAATTCTAAGCGAAAGGAAAAAGTAGAGCAGAAATGCTATTGAACCCATAATATCCTGGTTCTTAGTGGAGTTGTTATTTGGAAATGCCTTGATGAACAGCATGTTGATGACTGAGCTGTTTGTGCTTCTGTGGAGGTTAACGTATGAAACATGCTCATTCTGTAGACTCAGAATGGTGACTATTCATTCTCTTTATTGTGGTCAGGTTACCAAAGAGGATATGATGCCCTCTGCACTGTCCTGAGTAATAATCCTAAACCAACATCTGTTCCAGAAGACTTGCAAACTGAGATTTAGATAGTACGCAGTGAATTAATAAAGGGACACTTGCTGAAGTACAAAGACAAACTAACAAGTTAGAGTAGTTTTAATAGTCAGTAGTTCTCACCAGCTCAATCCTGCTAAAGAATGTTATCTTGTAGACTTTGGTATTTCCAGTACTCACCTTTATGCAGTATATGGAAATCAGAGATTTTATTTCACGTAAGAGGTTAGTGTAGACAGTCTAATTTGACCAGAAAGAACAGGAGCAGGTCCTTTGTGAGAAAAGAATTATTGTTTGTTGTTATGTTTCAGCCATGTCAGGCTTCTTCCCTCTTGTGTAAAAAACCAGTGGATTTACATTAAGCTAACTTGGAGACAACTTCTCAGACATCCACACTACAAAGAGCACAAGGTCAGAACAGAGGGAGGAGGTCACTGATGAGGTTTCAGAAAGGTGAACAAAAGAATTAAAAATGAAGCAGAAAAGACTTCACTGGCCTACAAAAGAAACTGTCTGGCAGACCACTACCTGCCAAACAGTGATTTACTGAAATCACATGCTCTGGGTTCAGTTCTTGATGCTGATGCACACTTTAGGTTCGTTTGCCTCATTTCCTTGTCTAAAAAATGAAGACAATTTAAAAATTTATGCTTCTTTGTAATTTATAGGTCTTAGGTTTATTATGAGGACTGAAATCTTGCCCAGTTGTTCCTATGCCAGTTCAATCCAGCCTCACACTGAACCACAGAGCTGATTATTGCTGCTTTACACTAACAGTAATAGTTGTGTTAGTGTCAAGTAATATCAGAAAAGACACTAAGAATTGATTGTGCTTCCTCAGGCAAGGAGAAAACACTAGTCTCTTTGGTCAGGTAGATATGTAAAACCAGTATATCAACCCCCCAGGTTAATTTTTCTTTCACAAATGTTGTTTAATCAAGAAGAGCTTACATTCCATGCTCTAACTCTAGGTCAGTACCCAGCTACATAGAAAGGTGGCCAGATTGGGAGAAAAATATGGGCCAGGCAAGGAGCTGCTGCATTTACTGCAGCATTTGTCACTTTATAGGACATAATAGTATTACTCAATTAAACATATAACTTCTGTGGAGCAAGGTTTTGCACCATGTCCTGGACAAGTGGTTATGGGCAAGTATAATGGATTTTAATGCTTGGAATGCGCAATCAGAGTCCAGAGAAGTTTATAGAAAGTATGTAGGGTTATAAATCTTGAATCCAAGTGAGACAAGTCAAATCCCATGGTCATGGCTGCACTACAAGGCCCATCTTCCTCCTACCCCATCCACATCTGCATCTGGTTTTGCCATGTCCCTTGATTTGCTTCATTGTGTATCAGTCTGGGATCTCTTTCAAAGAGTTGGGTCCATATACTGATTGCAGTGGAAAGCAGCTTTTCCAACACAATGTCAGGATGAAATTCTCTGAAGTAAAAATGAAACATTCACAGTTTTAACTTGCAAATTTCATTTAATTACTTGGACAAAATCTGACTCAAAATTCATAAGTACAGAGGAACCAAGTACCACCACCAAAGTATTTCAGATTTTGGGGTGTTTGATTCTTTCGAGAGGCAATCAAAGTCTTCTGCACTACCCAGCCACCCTATAGAATTTATAGCTGAGTGAAAAATTCACTCTTCCTTTAAAAATAATTCTCAGTCAGACACTTCACTAAATCCATAACATGGCAATGCCTGTATTCTCTGCAAATGCAGTTTTCTTTCTTATAAACTGTTAAGATCAGCAATAGACTGCTACCTCGAATAATGGCCACACAGTGTCTTAAATAGTGTAAATTCTAATAATTAAAATGCTTCAGAACTTAAAAGACAGCAGAAAAATGTCGTGTAATATTACTGCTTTTTTTGTTGGTGCTATATGTTACATACATTGGAAAGGAAAGGGGCAAAAGTTCAAAGGAAACAATTCTGATTTCCTGGAAAATCCGATTAAAAAGAAGAAAGGTAAATAATTAAAATAGGTATTTTTAAAGGCCTGCTGTTACCAGGGACTTCAAAATGCAGCAGAGACTTTCAAAACATAATTCTTTAATATGAATATGTACCTTTTCATAAGGGTGCCTTTGATGAGCTAGAAAAGAGAACAATAACGGAAGATAAACTGAATTTCTTTTTTTATGAACCAAAATTAAAAAGGGAAAACAGACAAATAAAATAATCTGCCAACTTCAAAAGAATTTCAAAGCATGAAATTTCTTTAGCTTGAGACATAATTTAATGACTAATGTTTAAGGATACAGTGTAGAGCTTTGAAATCTCGAGAAAATGGGAAAAACTGAGTCGTCTTTTTCTGTGACTAATGAAAATACATCCACAAAGGGTTTCTAATTGTGATACCCCAGATGTCTGGGAGGTATGAACATGTCACATCCAGAAAACTTCTTAGCTTTCATTTACTTTTTTTTCCCTCTGGATTTACATGAAAAAAAAAAAAAAATTTAAAGGCCAGCTTTCTCAACAGCTCAGAAGTCTATTTAGAAATGAGGGGAAAAAAGTCTCTTCTTCTCCCTGAAAGGGGAGGAGGCACCTGTGCTGCATAACCCTTCTGTTTCACCGAGTGTTTCTGCACTCTGAATTTTGGTGGTTGTGAGAGCTGCCCTGAGCCGTGTATTTGTTGATATTTACCTGTGTTTACCTTTTAATTTCACTATAAAGAGGCATTAGTTAGTGCCAGAAGACTAAGGAATCATATAGGCAGTGTCACATCGTGCTTTCATTGCATGTGAACTTACCCACACTCCCCTCTCGAAGTAGGGAGAATATGAAAGTGATTAGCTTGCACTCACATGTCTCTTCCATTTGTGTAAAGTTGAATGAAGTCAACCCCCATGCTATGATTTTATAAGACTCATGCACCTATTATTGCCCATCTTCAGCTCTTGCCAGATCTTCATTCTTCATAGCTCCTTAAAATTGCACAAGTCAAAGGCTCTTCCTTGGTCTGTGATAGGCTATGTTTTTATTTCCTCTTATGTGCTGAAATTAGCAAAAAAATTATTGGTAACAGAAAATCTGCTGGTGCCTCAGGTTTCTTTGCATGAGGCTAGGGTGTTATCAGTCCTCTTCTAGGAGTCCCGGTGAATGTTAAAAAAGCTCTGTTTTTATAGGCCTACCTGTGGAAAGGCATGAGTATAAAAGGAGCTGAAATCTTGCTTGTAAGTACAAGCCTCTTCTCATCAATGCCAAGAAAATACAGACTATTTTGTGAGGGATGCTATGGATTGCAACCATTTCTTACAGACGTATGTGCTCACTTCCATGGACAGCACCCTGTATACACGCATTTAGGTAACACTGTTTCTTTAAAATAAGAACAAAGCCTGAAAAAGGAACTCTCCAGCTTAGTGTGTTTGCTGAACAAACACTGAGAGGCAGCAGGGAGGTAAATCATTCTTGCATGCTGAAGGGAAGCGTGGCATTACTTATGAATGACTGCATGCATGGCTGCCTGACTCAATGAATGAATCACCCAGAATAAGACAGTGCAGCTCGAATGAGCACAGAAACTGCTCTGATTTTCATTTACAAAGCTTAATCATAAATACTGTGTATTCTACAAGGCAAGGAAGGAAGCACAGTTAGACCTGGTTAATGTATTTTATTTCCAGGGCTGGTTACATTGGGTCACTGTGGTACTCAGCCATCTGAGATTACCTGTGGGCATACAGTCCCTGAAGTTCCAGCAGTGCAAACATTTCAATTCAGGCTGGGATTCAGTGACCTGATGGGTTGCATCACATACACACTCACTAAAAACAGCAGTGCCATCGGGAAAAAATTATACCATGAACTATCTCTTATGCTGCAGACTTTTAAAACCCAGGCATATTTTCTAAAAATTTAAATACTTCCATGCTGGTTTCCATTATTAAATAAAAATAAACAGAGCCTTACAGGCCAACATTAATAAGGTTAACAGCGTGGCAAATTTCTCATGTCAGGCTATCTAAAATGTCAGCAATGTACCACATTTTTGAGCTTTGAAAGATTTTGTAGGAAACAGATTTGAAATTATAAAATATTTTCTGCACTGAGGGGCAGTGTCTGTGCTATGACTATTTTAACTCCATAAGTTACATATTGTAGAATCAAAAATCTCACAATTTTTTTTTATTTAGAAAAAGAAGTGAAAAAACCAGCGCCACACTTTGCGCTCTTTAACCTCTGCTTCAAAAATAGTCTGCTGATTAACAAAGTTCACTATACTATCAGAAGTCACTCTATTTCTCCAGTAAAAATAAACTTCCATTAATAACAAATAATTCTAGAATTTCACTCAAATGCTTTTGATATTTTAGACACACCAAAATATTTTAGGACTTTGAGTCCCACTGCAAGCTCTCTGATGAGAAATTGATTTGTACTCATGAGCTATAATGCACAGACAAATGATGACATTTTATTTCAAGGTATTACTTAAGAAAAACAAACATAAAGAGCAAATTTTTAAAAAGAGACTGCAAACGTATTTCTTCTGGGTAAACCAAGAGGATTTTTAACTAAAAGACTCTGTGGTTCTTTGAGCTTTGAGCCTGGGCAGATTTAGATATGTTTTATGATTATGTCACACACAAAATGTATCCTGAAATCGAATGATAGGACAGAGTAAAGCATATAGCATAAATTGCAAAAAAGATATCATGCAGGTGTTGGCAAACAAATCTAGAGTAAAATATTAAGGCTAACATCAAAATTTACATTTGCAGAAACAGCACAGCTAACGTGAAGAGAGATTTCTGTTTTTTCAAGAAGTGTTTAAGACTGAAGTAGACTGATGCAAATGAAACAAACAGAGGCTTAAAGTGAGGTGAAAAAATCATCTAGATAACAAAGAAAGCAGGCAGTATCCTATTGTGCAATTGTGTTAGTAATGTTGTTGCTGGTACTGTTCATTTTCTTATCTCGTTGTTTCCAGTAAATTGTTCTTATCTCAACCCCTGGCTTTTGTGCCTCCAACTCGAGGTGGGAGGGGAAATGGCAGGGGGAGGGGGAACAGAGAGCGGGTCTAGCAGGAGTACTAAATTGAAGAATACTGTTCCTAAAACCATGACACCCAGGCAGCTCAGAGGGAGCGTTCATGGCAAAGAAGTCCCTTTCGCTAAGTGTCGTTTCTGCCATAACTGACCCTGGATGCAGTAGCAGAGATGTTTTCTGTTAACCAGCCTGTGCTCCAGAGGTAAGGTACACACCTACAATGTTCTGCTTGATCCTGGTTAAATGTGGGACAGAGGGGTCAGCAGCTAAACCACAGGTGCTCACCACATGATTTACTATCATCACAGCCACAACCATGGCTCCTAACTGCTCCTCTCTGGGAACACAGCTGTTAATATACAGCCTGGATTTTGAGTATCTTGTTGGTAATGCAGATTGGCATTTCCCAGGACACAGTATCTAACATCTGCTTCTTGTAATGAGACAGGAAGGGGTCATGCAGAACACGGGGGCTGCAAGCCACATGCTGCTTATTTCAGAGACCCAAAGGACAGGGAAGTGCTCACAGATGGGAGGTGACAATGGCTTCCCAGCAAGCCTTTGCAGATGCATTACATTAGGTAATCTGGGTTCAGTGGCTTTTGCTGGTTAGGTTCTCCTGCAGATGAAGAGTCACGGTGACAACAGCACCAGTACAGTGTCACTGCCAGTCATGCAGTGCAGCCCCACCACTGGAACTATGGTGCAACAATTCAAGGATTAGGTGCAGCTTACAAGCTATAGAGATGTCTGTGACTGCTGGCTGTTCTCTGTTTGTTAGCTCTAGATCTAGAAATCTCACTCAGTTACAGTCCTTCCTACTGCAACTGGTTGCGCCACAGGGTCCTCCTCCACCTACGTCTAGGCATGAAGCTAGAAACCCACACAGGTTTTCTAAATCCCCTTTAACTAATGAACACAAAACTACCATAAATGATCTGTGGAAGTAGAAGCATAAAAAGCAATATCCAGGCACGATACCTAGTGCAGGCACATGAAGATACCTTTGTGAAGGGGTGCCCCAAAGCATGAACCCCTCCTCCTTGCAAACATGCAGGCACAGTTACAACTTTAAGGGTGGCTGCCCTTGCTGAATCTCCTGTTGGGACAATGTCTGGCCTGCCAGCAGCTCCTGCTTCCCAGCCATTCAATGCCTGGGATTTCCCACACAGTGATTGCTTCTGCTCCCACACAGCTTTTAGGACTCCACTGAACCGTGTCTCCTCTGATCACAAGACGTATTTCCTCCCCCTATTTTCTTGGCACCATGGTGTCTGACAGTGAGGTACAGAACCGGGTGACAGTGCCGTCCCCTGCTTGCTGAGCTGGGGGGCTGAAGGAAGAGAGACAAGGTGGGAAACTGAGATTAAGTACCCTGAAGGACCTCAGGAAGATTTGTTATGATAATTTAACCTGCAGCGTTATCCACATCTAAAACCTACTCTAAGTCTCTTGTTCTTCCCTGGAGTTAGAAATCTATACAAGATGCAAATAATGCAGATACCCAGATCTGGAGCCTGTACACAGCCAGGTTTCTGCTTGCCTCTCAGGCTCTGGGATCTAGGTTTGATCCAGGTAAAAATCTGGGGGAGTACTAGGAAATGCAGGTCTGCACCAGGAGGCAAATTTCCCCTTCTTTCCCCTCTGAACCAGTGTAGTGGAATAAACAGTAACTTCACGATGGCTTCCAATTTTAAGTGTGGAGATGTTTCTGGACTCAGGTATTTTAGAAACTGAGTTTCCAGGTCAGGTTTTGAATGTGTTTTGAATGCACATTTTTGCTGTCTTTCCCTTGACTTTCTCTGGCAGATCATATAGTGCAATACCAAATGTCTACTAATAATCGTACAGAAATCAGCATTTATACTTTCCTTTTTGTTTCTCTCCCTCAGTTCAAAATCTTGGATCTGTTTTGCAGTGGCTGTACCTCAGCAAAGAGTCCTTTCAGTAAGGGAGCCAGTCCTTTAAAAAAAATGTTCACTTCTGAACAACTGAATGGGGTGAGTCATGTAGCAGGAAAAATTTAAGAATCGCAAACACTGACTCTGGTAATACATTGCTTCTATTAGTAGCAATTTCTTTATGACCTTAAGACTTCCGTAGCAGCATAAATATTTTAAATGGTTGAAGCAATTTGAATAATCTTAGTTAGCTCAGGCACTAAAAATGCAGCAGCAAAGGAAGGGAAGCTTGCTGACAGCATTCAGGCTTAGATTTATAGTCGCAGTCATGACCATGTCACCATATGGTCATAAATTTCCAGGGTTGGATTTACAGCACAGCAGTCACCTGGTAGACAAAATCCAGAGAACCAAAGCTGGGACCTCCAGAACCAAAATCATATGCCACAGTTTGAACTGTAGTGCTGTAAATGCTTGGAGTGAACCTTGCCAGGAGTTACAGTAGCACCCAGATACTCCTCAAAGAGAGAGTTGCAAAAATGTTATAAATCATGCAGATTTAATGTTTCTGAGTGCGTTAGTCACTCTTTGGTAACCACTCAACTTCAAAATAGAGGGTAGAGAAATTTGGACTGTATTTGTAATGCTGAATAAAATAAGATAGTTCTGGTGGAGTTCCTGGGAGTGGGGAGGGGAAAATAACTGCAAAATAATGTCAAAGAAAAATAATAGCTTTATTTGTGGGCTTTTTCAGTTGAAAAAGTAAAATAACATGGGGACTGGCCTGCAGGCCATCAGAGGGGTGTTTTTGTAAGATGCAATTGGGCTATATGTTGCACGCAAGCATAGGAATCAGAAAGAGCTGAGACTTTTATGTAATCAATTTTAAAATACGAAAGAGACGTGGCCCTATTGAAGATCACGCAGGCTTTCTTCCAGATTGCTTTGTTTTCCTTTGTGTTTTGATGTATTTATTGTCTAGCTTATTTGAATTTGATGCTTTTAGGGTAAGAGCACATAGCAGATGTCATTACTATTCATAATTGAGTAACAGTGCTAAGAGTGAGTTTGTTTGCAGGCTGTGTGTGGAAAAAAAACTTCTGATCTAGATCAAGTATGGGTTTGCTACATGAGCTAGACCTTGCTGGTCTGGCTAGTCTCATGTCTTGGCTCAAGCACAGGCTTGGACATGACCTCTCAGAGCAAGGTGGAGAGACATGTTTTGACTATCATGTGTTCTGTGTCTTTGTGATTTGTATGCCACAACTCAGTGAGAAATGCCTTTTATTAACTGTAGTTGTGATGGCCATGGCCCTTGGGCTCACATCATGATCAATATTTGTTGAATGAAAGTCATTCACTGAAGTATTATGGGTACAGTATTCCACAAAGATCTTGCACAAGCAGTATTGGAAGATTAGAATACACTTTCATGAAGAAAAGTACATTTTACTCTATACATGCTAGTCTGTTTCATTCTGATCTTTTCTTTTCCCACAGAGAAAAGACACTTGAGCAGTGAAGAAGGTGCTGTAACTCACTCTCACTGCAGACTGACACCAAAGTTACCACTTTTTGTTTACTCTAGTTTTCTAAATATTTAGAAGACTGAATAATCCATCCATCCTTTTCTTCAAGCTATTTCTATGTAGATTTTTGGTAGGGTCACTTTGAAATATTTTATTTTCAAAGGGAAGAGCTACCATTGTCTCTAATCTTTCTCATATACTAGCTTAATTAAACCTAATTTTCTTTTTCTTTTGGCTGATATTACCTTATTTCCAATGTAAAAACTTTACTGCCTAGATTATTTCAGTTATATTCCCAGTAAATGTCATTGCTGGACTCAGGGCTGCCTAGAATAGACCCTAAGACAAGGCTGTTGCTTCTTTTCTTTCACACACAGTATGACCTGAACTTTATGTAGGCCTGTTCACATGAAAAAAATAGTTGACAAGGTGAATCAGGGTGGAAAAATCTGGCCCTAAAGCTTAACTAGGAGACATATCAGATTAATTCTCCAAAGATAAATGAACAATGTTATCATTTTATTAAGACAAATACTACTTTGGTCTATAGAATAAACAAGCTTCCTCTCAGTCCTGTCATATGATATTCATGCTGGAATTCACTTGAACAAGAGTGCATTCATTTCATAATAAATAACTGGTGGTTATACAACACCTTTGACCACAAAGCCTTCCAAAGACTATGTTGTGTTCCTTTCATAGTTACAAAAAACCTACCCCTGAAATCCAGAAAAGAGTGAGGCATAAGGTTAATAGTGTGAGCAAACTGAAAACAGATGATGGGTATTTCACAAGAGAAAGGCCAGCTTTAGCAGAGATGCTATTTTTTGCCCATTATTTGCTTGAAACAAACAAACATTCTTGGTGTGTTACACCACATAATTGACCAACAGTCACAGAAAAATTTGTTATTGGAGCTGGTTTTAAAATGTAGGAGTTTCTGTCCTCCAGTTCTTTGTTCACAAACTTCCTTTCCTGTGTGAACTTCATGAAAAAAACCCAGCAGTTTTAATCAACCTTTTTTTTTTTTTCTTTTTTTCTTTTCTTTTTTTTCCCCCAGGGACAAAAAAGAAAGAAAAAACCAACAGGGAGAAATGAAGCACTTATCTGCTTTGTAATTGCTGAAATTCACTTCCGCATATTGAAAAGGGATTGAAGCTTAGGGAACTCTTGACCTGAATCTGTTTCTCAGAATCTGCAGAACAAGTTTGTTCTTCTGGTTATTGAATTTATTCTTTGGACGAGTAGAAGCGTATTCATGAAAAACCTAAGTAAATCATGAAATTCTTATGGTAGTTACCATGGAAAGCCATTCATCTGCAACTTCATCTGGGAAGTATGTTAATCATTCCTTATTTCGGCATTGCCATTGCACAACCAGGTAGTACAAAGAAAACCATATAGCCTAAATGACATGTTGCCTACCACTAATAGCACACAGTGATTAATGCTGAAGTGCTCTCCTGGCAGATTATCTGCAGAGCAGGATACGTCCATCTAAATCATGCAGTAAACCTCCAGAAATACAGGCAGACAGGGAGTATACCTGAATGACTGGCAAACAGTAAAAAAATGTAATAATCACTGAGGGAATGATTCATGATACATTATGTGATATCATTTGCTCTTTCATCTGCATGTTTTTATCTAGATGTGAGCAAACTTAGCCCACATTCCTCATAAAATGTTAGATTTTTGAAGCATGAAAGTCATTCAGCTAATACGGGTCAAACAGATCTGTAACAGTCTATGGGTAGGGTTGGATCAAACAGAATTTTAAAAGAGTTTGGATTTAGCATGTTTGCAGCTGAATCTTTCAGGGTGTTTTTAGAAAGCTGTAGACACCATTAAAACCTGTGTAATTTTGTACTTGTGAAGGTTAGAGCTTGGATGATATTACATTCTGCTTGCTAACACTGAGCTGAGTATGAATTTCCTATACAGGTGGCTTTTTCATATATCTGTTCAGGATTATCATACCTCAGCCATGCTTTCCACCACTTTAGTCCTCTTACAATCACTTACACTTCAGCAAAATATGATTGAGATATCAGCTCATCGCATCCTAAAAGTTTCATATATTATCTCTGATCACAAAAATGAGGACTTAAAGGCCTAATCTCAAAGATGTGTTCCACATGTAAAGCATACATGGCTCTTTAGGAACTTAAAGTGCAGAGGCATTTACAATCCTGACAGATTCAGTCTGTGCCTTAACATATGTAATCCAAAATTCTACCTTCTAATTGAAGAGATTTCTAAAAATGTATATTCCTGTTTCTGGAGCCAATATTTGACAAGTGTTTATTTTCTTGCCTTTTCCAACAGTACACTTTCCACTGTGGTTTGCAAATCTATAGTAGCAGTATTTCTGGAAGAAAAAATAAACTGCTTTATTTCATACTATTTAAACCCGAAGGGAGCTGTAATCAGGTTAGTGCTGGTGCTTATTTCAGGCATATCTGCAGAGGCACTGGACCCGTATATTCCTTTCTAAAAAAGATTTTTCCTGTAGCGCCCCAAGACTAGTTCCTTCCTCTTTTTACCTCCTCATCTGCAGCTTCTGTATTTCCTTGTCCCCTAAATAATTAGCAGGAAGAGGTTTGTCCTTGTAGAGGTCCCTGTCACTGATAATTTCCTATGAGAAGGTCTTAGAAATGGACCTTTCTTAGAACACACTGATACTGCTGGGATTCATGATATTTTTGGGGCAGTTTTAACATAGCAACTGCAGAAGACACAGACGCCTAAATAAACAGTATTCCTCACAGGTGATCTTGTCTCATGAAATAAGCCTGCTTTGTTGGACTACCACTGTTCTTGTGTCCATCCAGGAAAAAAAAATCAGTTTGTCTTCTCTTCTAGGTCTTGAGACTTTTTATATCTAGAGTCTCATTAAATTAGCCTTAGTTTTTCTTTCCAAAAATGGAGCTTGTTCTGTATTCTTAAGGCTTGACTGATTGCTTTTTAATTGATGGAAAACTTGCACTTTACTTCAATGACCTTTGATTTATTCTCCATTTCCCTTCAATTCCTGTGCTATTGGAGATGGTAAATTTTAGCTTTTTTTGGCTGGTTGGTTTTTTTGGGTTTTTTTTTTGTTGTTGTTTTTGTCTTTGTAGATAACACTTTGTTTTTATGCCAATCATCTCAACCACAATGAATCTCCATCCCTCCCACTGGAAAAAAAAGCCAGCCTAGATCTGTGACCAGCCTTTGAAAATCAGTACCAGATTTTACCTTACATAGAACCTGTGGACTTTGGGACACTGAGTCTGGGGGAGGTGCGACAAACAGTGTTTAAAAACAGGTGGGTTTGTGTTTCACTGAGACATATGTTGTTATTCACCCAAGGAGTAAGGGAAAGCAGCAAAGGAGGAGAAGTTTGGGCCATGTGGGAGAGTAAGGGGAAATGGGAGAACTGAAATAAATTTAGTCAGTAGCATTGTATGGCAGTTTATAACCTGAATCCAAAGAACAGAGCAAGCATTCAGTTACTTGATTTGGCTCAGAGTCAGTGAAGGGGATGTTACTTAGAGTTTTGAAGAATTTGGCAACAGAACAACTAACATGTGAATGATGTTGCAAGGGAGGATATAGTACTAGGACAAAGATTTCATACAGATAATATTTGGCTCAAGACTTGCAAGATTTGGATATCTTCAATAGAAACACGAAGACACTAACAGGAAAGATCAAACACACCCAATGAATTTTTATTACCTTATAAACATTGAGAAAAGCCATTTAACCAGCTGTGCTGCTCACCTCCTTCTTGGTACATGAGAAATAAAAAACCAAAATCTGAATTTTTTTATCTTGAAAAATTCCACCTTAAAGTACTTCTCTGAAATCTAGTATCGACACTATTTTTTTCCAGTTTCCAGCTGCTGCAGATCATTTACCACATCCTTGAGCAGTGCTGCAGACTCATTGCTGCCTGACCCTGATTTCCCATTGAGCTGTGACTAAACTGCCTCCTGAGCCCTGGTTCCAGCAGTGGACACATGCACTCAAATGGACACATGTACTCACTGGGGCTCTATAATTTTAGTGACATCAGTTTGCTGCAGTATTAACCTCCAGAAGTCAGGATTTTGGTGTTAGAGTTCCTCAAGGTACCTTTATGTCTTCTACCTCCTCAATACAACACAGGGCATATGTACAAATGAATAAAGACTGGACTTGGCACTCAGTGCCATGGTTTAACTAAACCATAAGGTGGTTTTAGATCATAGGTTAGACTTGATGATCTCAAAGGTCTTTTCCAACCTAGCTAATTCTGTGATTCTG
This sequence comes from Corvus brachyrhynchos, assembly GCF_000691975.1. NCBI lineage: Eukaryota > Metazoa > Chordata > Aves > Passeriformes > Corvidae > Corvus > Corvus brachyrhynchos. The sequence goes on from NW_008240037.1 coordinate 87,361, forward strand.
TGATACATTATCCATGCATCTGTAATGAAACCGCTGCATTCATCTTACTGTTTAAGGAAAATATGACCAGGGTTCAACTGCATTTTGGTTAAATCAATTTTCTCACTGTTCAGCTCCCCATCTGGAAAAGAGGACTTACTCTCTTCCTCTTATACATTGACAACCCTGTCAATTTGTGTAATAAATGCTTAATTTTTGTGTGCTGTCTGTGGACAGCATGGTGGTGCCCTGCTCCACACAAGTGAGAGCAGTGGGAACTTCCTCAAATGCAAAGAGTAAGTGTCAATAATGATAATACACATACATTTTCAAAGCAAAATGCCATACTAATGACAGAAAAGACCTAAACACACTTGCAGAGTCTACCAAAACCAAGTCTGGTTATTATTATAAGTCTGGGTTTTTTGCAAGCTGCGGGAAGTAGGGGATAAGAAAAAACACTGTGTTTTTTGTAAGAAATCTTGAAATTTAGGTATCAGAAAAGCATTTTCAGCAACCATCTGTAACAATCCTGATGTGCTCAGTTATGGTAAATGTGGGGGAGGTGTTGCATGTGTCAGATCGGCAGTGACATCATGGAGAGGTATGATACAGTGGCTGCCACTATTGCCTCATGTTCTTCTTGTCTGAGCCTTACTTTGCAACAACTCCAACTCATTTTCCCCCCACAGGTAGAGCAAGAAGAGGGGAATAACTTCTTAAGCAAAGTGTTCTGTAAACAATAATCACCTTCCTTTTAGAGTTGGGGGACTTTAAAAAGACTCTTAGGACAACATGTTGCCCATGTTCTAAAAGGTAAAAAAGAACTAAAATGTCTTAATAGTCTGAAGAGCAGTTTGAAAACCCAAAAGATATGATCCAGAAAAATCCTTTTCAAGTATTGACACTCCATTCCTCTACACTTGCATGGAAGGTATACTTTTTGCTTGTACATGAGCAGGCACCCCAGAGCAGTGCCATACTTTCATGGGTAATTTATTAAGGGTATTCTACGTTACACACTGGCATTTTTGGAGACCTGTTGTTCATGATTCCCTGTGTTCTGCATGAGGTGAAAGCAGGTGTAGCACAGAGAGATTGGCCACATGGGGCGGATGCTCTGAAGTCTGCTTTCATTTAGGAACAAAAGACAGGCTGAAGTTAGGAGGGAGAAAATATATATTACATCTGTGCCAAATATCTAATGCATAACATTAACACTGGCAAAAGAGGAAAGGCAATTTAAATGTGGGGAGGCATCTCTAGGGAGAAAGCACATTAAAAAGAATAAGAGGAACCCCAGATGAGTCTGGTTTTGATTTGAAGGCCCATAGCATAGCAGCCTGCTGAGAGGAACTGAAAGTCTCTTTTGTAACAACGGGGGCTTTGAGTGTTGCACAACCAACTGAGAAGCATCCTGGGACATCCACGAGACTTCTGTGGATAAATATAGAGGAGGAGGTGGAGGCAGCTGTTGAGCTGCTTACAGTTTACAGGCAGGACACAAAGCTTTTGGTGTTTAGGCTATCAACCTGGTGAAAATAACTATTTTCTGGAATCTGGGAACTCATGTTACGAGTTCAGGAATAGGGGACTATGTCTTTCTCTGCTGCTGGGTTTTATCCTAACAACAACTGCTCTTCTCATTAACTCACAGGCCCAGGAAACAGAAGGGAATTGAGGCTGGATGTACAGGTACAAGTCCTGTGTAGGGATCTTGCATGCTCTGAGAACTTCTGTCTGTTATGAAGGTAGAAGTGAAACCTTCCCTAGAATTATTCCATTTTATTCCTGAAATACGAAAGAAGAAAATTAGCCAACCTGAAAGGAAAAATCCATGTACACACACACACACACACACACACACTGAGAGTTAAAAATATTTGGTTTGGTGAATAGTTATACAAAGGCATCTGTATTGCCTTAACAATGAATTGCTTTGTCCCTTAGTGGCTGGATGTCTTGAATAAGGGTAACAATATTAATAATTATGGTCATAACTGGACTTTATTCAGCTTAGGGAGTAGAATTACAAGGCCAGATTCTACCCTCATTCAATTTCATAAAGCCTGGCTGAAGATGTTGGGAGGTACTCTGGTCTAACTGAGAAAATAGTCTCAGTGATGCCCTGCAGTACTGATTCCATATATCATCATCTAAGACAGGCTTATTCTGCTATACTTCATAGACAACAAACATGTTACAAGGATTCCTGCTAGAGATTACCTCCTGCATTCCCAAGGGGTTTCCAAGGTTCACAGCCCAGGAAGAATTTTAAGATGACTTTACTGAATGGTTTTTCTGACTGTTCCCATGGAGATATGTGGGTTGGTGTCTATGCAGAGAGTGCAGGGAGCTGGCTTTACAGCCCCTTACAATTAGAACTATCTTGGCAGGAAAGTTTTCTATCCTAAGGCTTGAGAAGTCAGACAAATGATTATTTTACTGTAAATTTCCTGGAATACTATAATTTGAGGCTTGTGAGGGGTGGCAGCAAGTTATTTATGCCGATTCGTGACAATGAGGGATTGTTGATGTCAGTGGGAGCAGAGAAAAATTCAGAAATACTGAAAGTTGTTGGGCAGAGCACAACCTTGGAGTATTCAGCCCACAAAGCTCATTGATTATATTTGGTTCATATAGAAACAGAACAAATTACTGCATATTTTCTATTTTGAGAAGAAAAGATGGCTTTATAACATTTCAGGCTATGTCTAAATGGCCTCAGGGCTGATTACTGGTCCTGGGACAGTCACACAGACTGGTTCATGTCCTGCTCCTTCTATAGCAGCATTGTCTTGAAGAAAATTGGCTGCAGAGAGCAAATAATAAAACAGTGTGGACAATCAGAGCTCCAGTGTTCAAGCATCCTCCCAGGCTTTCTGTTACTTAGCACTGAAGACATATCCTCAAAGTCCATTGCAGACCTCTTTTCTGTGATTTTATGAAAGTGATCATTTGTTATAAAGAGTTGCTAAAAGAAACAGACAGGCTTATTAGAATAAATCTCTTTCAATAAATATGTGGTAAGAAGGGTGAGGGGGGGCAAGCTTTTTGTTATTTGGGAACTGAGAGAAAAATACTTTCAAACTTTTGGTTAACAAGATTTTAAGGTCTGCCAGCTCCTCTGTTCTATTGACTCAGACCAAGTGCATGTAACCTATAAAAGTTTCAACACAGTCCACATAAAATAGCTTGTGCTGTAATGGGCTGGTGCCCACCCCATAGAGTCCAGAGGCACAATCACAAAGCTACAGCTTTGCTCACATGGGGAGATTCCAAAGCCCAAATGGATTTGCAATCCAAGGACCCTGAAAACTGTTTATTGAGGAATGATAATTGAGCAGCTTCTAATGGTGATGTCCATGTATATCCCTAGTGCCTATCTCAAGAATTCTGTTCTGTATCTGATTGTGCATACGAAGCCAGGTAGTTATTTTGGAAATAGTCACTCAAAGGCTTTGTAATATTGGCATAGGGGCAGAGTGAAGAAGAAAAACAGGCATATGAACACTGTGCACATTTGTTTTTCACAGAGAGAATTTTGTCTATGAATTACGAGCAGTCTGTAGTGAGTGAACCATGGAGGAAAGAAACATGGTCTAGTTGCATAAACATCAGAGACTTCCCTTGATTAAGCACTGTGGAACACTGGGGTCATTTAAAAGAAATTAACATGAAAGAGCTATCCTATACTTATATCAGATCTATCCTGGTGAAAAGAAAATTCAGTCAAAATAAATTATTTTCTGTAGCATTTTTTTCCTGCTCCAGAGGAAAAAAGTCAATCAAGTTACTGCTTGACTTTTGGAAGGCTTGTTGTCAAGCATCTTACTTATTGTAAGTCTAGATATTTTTCATTTCTGCACAAAGTTATAGATGCACTTTTATGAACTGGGATGTTCGATCCTTCCTCATGGTAAAACCCTTTTACTCTGATATAAATGATCTTGCTTATGTGATGTACTAAAACCTAAATAGTAGGCAGCTGTCTGAAGTAATTAGGTAGTACTTTGTCAACTCTCTTCTTACCCACAGACAACCATAGTACTTAAATTCATTATATAGGGCGACATGCTGCTACTGAGATCTTTCTACCTTTACTTCCAGAGCAGTTTTATTTTCCTCTTCAGAATCATTCCTCACCTAACCTGGAAAAAACAACTGCATCAATGATGGGATATTATTGCTCATTGACTACTAATTAGTGAGGAATTACTCATGAGAAAACTGATTTGACTTAATCACGTCTTATAATTTGATGAACTGAATATACAAGCTTGTGTTTTCTGAGAAGAGCAGCAGAAGAATTGGGTTACATTTGCACACAGTGTCTGGGCCACCAGAGACTCTCCATGTGCAGCAGCAAATCAAGCCCCTAGTGTCAAGCCCCTTGCTTTGGAACTCCAGTGACAGATTATTTTTGTGACTAGGGAGCCTATGACAAATTCAGTCCTTGAATTCCTTGCTGGGAAGTTTTTCTCCTCATTCTTCTTAGACAAAAGACAAAAAGTGGTGAAAAATGTAGTAAAGTTTTTTCAGCTCAACACACATATAAAAGTATGCTTTGAAAAGTTAAATTTGCCAATTACTTGGAGGTTTTGTGGCTCTTAGTCAGAAAATGATTTGGCAGATTGAGATGGAATTAATTTTGGAAGCCGTATAAAAAAAATAAAGTGAAGACTTTGTACAGGAAGATCACTGAATCACAGAATATGCTGAGTTGGATGGTACACTCAAGGATCCTTGAGTGCAACTCCTGGCCCTGTACAGGACAGTTTCAAGAGTCACACCATGTGCCCAAGACCATTGTTCAAACGCTTTGAACTCTGTCAGGCTGGTACAGGGACCACTTCCCCAGGGAGATGTTCCAGTGCCCAACCACCCCCGGGGTGAAGAAGCTTTGCCTAATATCCAACCTAAACCTCCCCTGACACAACTTCAGGCCATTCCCTCGGGTCCTGTCACTGGGCAACACAGAGCAGAGATCAGTCCCTGCCCCTTCTCTTCCCCTTATAAGAAAGTTGTGGACTGCAGTGAGGTGTCCCCTTGGTCTCCTCCAGGTTGAACAGACCAAGTGACCCCAGCTGCTCCTCATATGGCTCCACCTCAAGGCCCTTCACCATCTTCATAGCTCTCCTTTGGATGCTCTCTGATAGTTTAATATCTTTCTTATGTTGCAGCACCCAAAACTGCATGCAATATTCAAAGTGAGGCTGCACCACTGCAGAGCAGAGAGGGACAAGTTCTTCTAAAACATGTGGGTGTTATTAATTTTACCTCTGAATATTTTTTGTCTCCTTTGAGACCAAAATATTTGGTATGCATTTGACAATTGAAGAGATGGGGTTGTGAAATAACACTGGTAATGTACTTTGAGAAAGTCAGTAGAGTAACTTTTCATGAGTAAAGGAGGAAAGAAAGAGAAGGCAGATCTGATAAGATTGCAGCGCATACCAGTGACAACCAGAGCTGCTCTGCATCAAGATGAGAGGGAAATAGCTGCACTGATAAAAAGGAAATATTTGGTCACTGTCAGCTTCCCCAGAGCATCTACTAGCACAACAGACCTAATGAGTAAATCCACATTGGCAGCCTGAGTCGTTTCTCTCAGCTGCAGGAACACAGCTTAAAGACTATGTGCTAGGCACCCCAGCCTCTCCTATTTCAAAGCAGCAGAGAATATTTTAAAGAAGCTGAACGAAATAATTATTTGACTGTCAAAAAATACTCAAGGGGCTGTTATCTAATGGGGTAAATTATAAATAGACACCAGATAACCCAGGTAGAGAGGCTGTTTGAATAAGAGCTGTGCAGCCTTTAGAAAAGAAGCCAGGAGATCAGCTGGCCTCTAGTCAGGCTGTGGCTCAGCTACTGAAATGTCTTGTGCAATTGCAACTGTCATTGTTGTGGTGAGACTTTTGCTGGAACAGAAATTAAAAAAGAACCCTGAATTGTAATAGCACAGGGTCGTTGGCCTGGTCATGGAAAACATGGCAGGCCTCCAACTATATGCAGAATTTACCTAAGAAGAGAACTAGCCATATAGAATTAAGACACCTTTTAGATGTTTTAAAAGGATGGTATTAGCAAGGTAAAGACCATCTGTTTCTTTTTTCCACTCTCATTTTATTTGTTTCTGTGAAAGTGTTTGACAGCTTGGTTGAATCTACTGACAAAACCACCTACCCAACACTAGGAGTGATTGCAGGACTGTATCTTAACACCTTTCAGAAGGATAGAGGTGCTGAAAAAGCACTGGAGTAGGAATTGGTTTAGTCTGACTTCATGGTCTCCTGGGCCTGGCCTGGCCAAGCTTGAAAATGACACTGAATTTGCTATTTATTTTTTTGTTTATGTGTTTGCTTGTTTAACTAAAAGCAATATTTGGAATAGTTTGCAAGGAATCTGGAAAACGATAGTATTAATCCACACAGGAGATGACTCAGAAAAGCATGTGTTACTTGGAGAAGAGCACATGCAGGTGAAGGGTACATGCAGGTGAAAGCAGAGAACTTGAGATTGTTCATATTTTTTCAGGCATATGCTGAACCATGTTATACTTGATTCAGGATACCTGAAATAAACAGATCTTGCTCCTAATGTCTGAGCCACTGTTTTCATGTCGTACATAGTACTAACTTTAGAGAACCTGGCCCATGTACCAGGTTCAACCTGCAGTTTTGCCCTAATGGAGGCTGATCTTTTTAAGCTTTGCAACCATCTTTATGTTTTCACATATTTTCACAATATCCCAGATCTACTCCTCATTGGTATGAAACTGCTGAGAAATGGAAGCGTCCTGGAGATAAGATTCATGCTTAATTCTGCCTACTAATAGGAAATCTTATGATATGAGAGACAGAAAAACCGTTTTGGAGTCAGACTTAAAAATGAGAGCTGTTTTTTACAAGTTTAGTTCATGGTCTGAACGTGTCCTTTTTTCCTTAAATGTGAAATTGGATCCATCCAGGCCAGACTCTTATGAATCTGATGAGCTCCATTAATTTCACCAAAGCAGAAATTCAGCTTGGGTTGAGCTTTTAGCAAAATATTTTAAAGGAGAGTTTTATGGAAAGCACTTGCTTCACTTTAGTAACCCATAAGACAAGAACCATAGACTTTTCTCTATCAGATCCTTTACTACTGCATAAACTCATTCAGAAGCTTAAATTATTTTGAGTGACAATGATTAAAGAACATTTTACAAAAGCCCCATGTGGCACAAGTTAGCCTGCTGTAAAATAATGCAAAAATAATTAGCAGGAAGCAACTAAATACTTAAGAGAATTGTAGGAAATAGATCAGAAAAAGTTATGAGGCTAAATTCATCCCCAGTGTAATTTCACTGACTTCATTCTGTACAAAGATTTGAAATAAGCACCTCGGCATACTGTGCACATGCTGGGAAGTGTCACTTTTAAGGTGACCTGTTATGCTGTGACCCACTCCTGGGCTCTGTGCTGAGTTGGATCCTGCTGTCTTCTGTCAGGTTTATTCAGATTAGTGACATTGTGGGTGTGCATGGCCTTCCCCAGAAACAAAAAGATGTTACTTTCCGATTATCAGAAAATGGAGGAAATTTTGCCAGGGTGTTATGCAGCCTTTTTGGGTTTCTGGGAGCCTTTACTAAGCAATAGAAGTGCATGTGTATATCTGTGTGTGCAGAGGAAGGTATATTTAGACACTAACTCTGAAAGCATTTCCTCTCATTGATTAATTTATTGACTCAAGAGGTCTACTTGACTATATTTATCTGTTTTATCTAGTCAAATGCACTCAATGAAAACATTTTCCTGGCCAAAAAAACTCAAACAAAACCTGCATTTAAAGCACGTATCTAGTATTTAGTTAACATTAGTTAATAATTTGTTTAAGCTGCCTCAAAGAATGACCAGCAATTTGCTTTTTTGCATCATTCTGTTAGAGCATATGAGGACTGGATGTTTCTCAGCACACCACAGAGTCTGTGATCAAGTTCTGAAATACTCCATTGCAAAGCAGACACAGGAAATGTGTCTGTTGAGAGCCGGGGGAGGGAGGGAGGGGCGGGGAGGAAGATGTTGGGCTATGAGAAAAGCTCAAATTGATAGAAAAGCACTAAATAATTTTTTAATATACATTTCAGCTAAAATGCTTTTTCTCACTCAGCTAAATGAGCTTTTCTCTTATTTTCCAATGCATGGCAATGAGCAGTAGTGATCAGTAAACCTGAATCACAGGGGCTGATGCAGAAGAGTTGATCTGTATGTCTCTCTACCCTCTTTTCTAGTTGATCTTCCACCAGTCAATCCAAGCCAATTTTCCAGATTTCTAATGAGATTAATAATATCAGATCCTAATTGCTGCTGATAATTAAATAAAGAAAAAAAACCCCATTGGTTATGTTGATGTTTTAACCTTCTACTCTGAGACTCCCTTGCCTGTCTTGTGCCCCCATTTCCCTCCTCCACATGCTGCTGTGCCCCTGCTCTCTGCCACTGTCCACGCTGGTCTTGCATGAACCATGGCTCAGCCCCAGTCTGGGGCGAGTTATAGGGAATCATAAAGATGCCTCCCTTAAGCATGAATACACATATATAGTGATCATGTGTATTATGTCCTGAAATGCATCCTAACTGGCATATTCATTATGCATATCAACATCACCCTAAACATTTCCATGTTAGTTTAGGGATTTACTTGCAAATCATTGTGGTAATAGTTTACTGGGTTTTTCCTGCATATATTTTAAACATGGTGCATACTGTGGATGTGAGAGTACGTTCCTGCAGCTGGGTAGATGTGCTCCAAGATTACGAGCACCTCCATATGACACACAGACCCTTCTTTTACTTTGCCCTATATGACTCCTTTCTTCTCTCCCCCACAGGAAACAAACCCAAAAATTTCCATCCTGCTGCTTACAAATAAAACCAATTTATTTAGATGATAAAAGAATTGAAAATAAAAGGGCATGGGTCCCATCTGAAGATCTGTGTGTTATGTGTGAGCAGGAAAAAAGATATCTTTCACAAGCAGCCATAACTGCATCTCTGACATTTGATAAGGGAGAGAGAGAGATCTGTTTGTGTGCGGAATTCTAAAGCCATTTAATGATCAAAGAGCAATCCTGATTTTATCTTCCAGTACTTCCTCAGAGGTGATAAGATTAATTCTTTGAATGTTACATTAGACTGCTCTACCCATAAATAGATGTGTAAAATTACAAACATGCAAGACTTGAAAAGGAACAAGGAGAATTACTTCAGTGGGCAAAAGAAGAACACATTTAAAATATGTATATTATTTTTTTTCCCTCTAATTTTGAATCTTCATTACATTTTAAAAATAAAAACATGTAAAATGACAAAATTATTGTTTGCATACAAGCCAAGAGCTGCTTGATTTTTTTCTTTCTGTATCTTCCTTCTCTTTCATCAATGGAATGCCACGCTGATTTCAAGATCTTCTGACGTCTATTCTCTATCCTACTGCTAATTCTGTCTGCCTTCTGCTTGATAGATGGGATGTTGGATGTGAGCCCTTCCCTGCAGGAACTCAGTTGGGACTTACAAAGTCGGCTGTCCCCAGCAGACATCCATTCTGGAATGTTGTAGGGGATCCCCTTCCAGAAGTCAAGTGTGATGCTGGAAATGCAAGTGGCTATTAATACTGTCTGTATTTTTATGATGAAAAATTGAGAAGTGCAATGATTTAGATCCATTCTGACCCAAAGTGTGATTGTGGATGTTGGCGTGACACCAAGTTGGTGACTTGAGTCTAGCAAAACTAACCCTGTTAGTTTTAGTAGACATAGTGAGACATGAAACTTATGTTTTACTTAGGCATAGTAAGACATGAAAATCAAGTCTGATATATTAAACGTGCATGGTGTAAAACACAAAATGTTTATTCTGTCTCATACAGGCAAAAGTTAAAATCAGTAACCTTCATGATCTTGGTGACCTTCCTGTAGGGTTGCATGATTGAATTGTTTACAAGGCAGTTTTTAGGCGTCTTTTTTTGAAATAAATTCAAATTTTGCATGTATAATGATACAGTTGTAGAGGTGAAAAATTATTTACAAATGCATTGGTATGCACACTGTAAGATCTGAAAATTTGAAAATTGGTATGCTGGTCTGCTTTTCAGCAGAGTTATTTTGGCAGCTGCATGAAGTGTCTGTTCTAGAAAGCACAACATTTAACTTACACTCTAATGATTCTTACCTGCCATTAATGATTCTTTCCTGCCATTTTTGTCCCCACAGTATCACATCAAAGATGCTGGTGGCATTTTGGGTGTCAGGGTGAATACAATATTTACTAACTAGAGCTATTCCTAGAGTCATGTAGCCAGAGGGTAGGGAAATATGGGCCTGTTCTATACTTGGATGGGAGAGCATGAGGAAAACTGGATATAGGATGAATATTTATCCACAGGAATCAGGCAGAAACATTGCACCTAATTCCATTGTCACTGCTGATCTGAAGGAATAGGAAAGAGATGAAAGTAATGCCTAGAGATCACAGGTGGGTTCAGGGTTCTTTATTAAAAGATATGATAACTTTAAGTCCTGTTTTTATAGAGTTAGATAATTGTGGGAGGGAAAGACATTGAGGAAACTGAAATGCATTATGATTAAGTTACTTTTGGAAGCAGAAGAACAGTCAGAGATGGGATTATAATCATAATCTTCACATGCCTGAGTGAACAACAATTTCATTAGCCTGTGCTGCCACTTCATCAACTATATCAAATGCACTTCATCAGCTGGCTCCCTGTTAGCAGCCATAGCATGGGGGTTGATTGCAGCAATTCCACTCTGTAATACTACTTGTTGTCTAGCTTAAAACCAGAGAAATAAGGAGGCAGCTCTGCATCAGAAACCATTCAGTTCCACAAGCTTTTAAAATTACAATCATCTCTGAAACAATCTATTTTCTTGGTTTTGTTACAAGTTCTTCTGGACTCCAACCCCTCAGCGCCCATCACTACCAGCCCTTGTTGCTCCTTTCCTTAAGAGCCATGTGTATCAACCTCACATTGTAGAGGGCTTCTCTTCCTTTGTTTTCTCCTCTCTTCTGTCTTAGGCACAGGCTCAGAAGTCTCCACTCCTGGGAAAGGACAATGGTACCAGAGAGGCAAAAGAAAAAAACAAGTTATTCGAGATGAGCAACCTGTGCAATGCTTTGGCCAATGTTTGATGCATCAGAGACCTGTCATGGTTTAACCTTTTCATACACCGTTGCTCAGAACAGATGCAAGTCAGTTGATGGCGGTTTAAAAATGAGCCAACCATATAAGAAGAGGGTGCAGGAACCATTCGGAGTTAGAAAGGTTGAATAAGGATTGAGGAAGGACAAATCAAAGTTTACTGCAAAAGGAGATTAAAAGATGTCTCAGTTACTGGCTACTAGAACCAGGATGGAAAATTGATTGGTATAATATTGTTGGACCTACTATTTAAAAACATAATATGAATGGATGTTCAGCTCAAGCTGAATAAATTCAACCTAAAAAGAGAGCATGTGTTTTTTAACCATGAGTATGAAATTAACCTTCAAAAGAGGTTTCCAGGAGATGCAACAAGTTACATATTCTGGATGTCTTGTTTTAAGCAAAGCCAAATTATTTACCTAGGTACAGGCAAAATACAATGGCCTGTGATATGTGACCCTGAAGTTCTGCCTAACACCAGATACACAAGTGAAAATATTGTATGAGTCTGTGATTATGTGATGGATTCCTGGGACAAATAAGTTAATAAGTGAGGCAGGAACTTGGCTGTACAACCTGCTAGATGACTTTGGGACGTGGACCTGGCCTTGTTCTTCTCTGTGTCTTTTACGTTAGCAGGTCCTGGGGACAGAGAAATCCAGAGGACAGATCCTACCTAGATGGAAGCTGTGGCTGCTAGATCTCACAGACGGGTTCTTTTTTATACACTTTCCTATTTCCCCAAGCTGCACAAGGTTCTTCATCCTGAAGGGAGGGACATGTCATCCCTGCCCTCTGGGTAGTATAGTATGGTAGTTTAGATGCACCCTTAAGGTACAGAGGCAAGTACAGATGAGTCTGAGTCCTGGGTTTAGACAAAGCTTCACGTCAAGTCCCTGGTTCCCTGAATGACTGCACTGACCAATAAGTAATTATGTACAAATGGATATTGCCATCAGCATTTTTTTTTTTGTTAATGAAGTGGTGAGTTCCAGATTGAGGTTAAAGTACCTGCCTCTATGGTCCCTCTATAGTCAGGGTACGTCTAATCAGCACAGTCTCACTGGAGCTGAGAGTGATACTCAGCTTACCAGCCATTAGGGATGCAATTCAGTTGCCCACACAAAGCCATTTAGGATCCTCAGAGCACCTGAATATCTGCAGACGGCTGGTAGAAATGACCTATGACTCATAGGACATACTCAACTCCTGGAGTGGCAGCTAGAGGTCAGGGAGGATATCCCACAACAGCCAAAATAGCACCAGACATCTATATCTGGGCAGCTCAGTCCATTCCAGGGTGTCACTCTCCTGCCTGTTTAGATGTCTGATGAGTGTGACGGGAGTTTTGACACATAAGTAGGCATTCACATTTAGGGGTCCTAATCTGAAACGGAATGTTACTCAGACTAACTGTAGTTCTGGAGCTCCATGTTGTGATCACTGGTTTAAGTCCCTGCAGAATGTACATCCTCAGGGGTCACAGGTTTTTGCCTAAATGCTACACTGAAGCCAGGCTCATCACATGTGAGTAACTGCACCCAAGGACCTTATGGTGCTGAGAGCCCCAAAGATTGGACTGGACTTTCCCTGTGGGTTGTAAATATGACTGAAATAAACCAGTGCCATCAGAAAGACTTTCCAGATCTGCTGTTTAGGGTCAATATGCCTAAACTACTCTGCCGTCCTAGCTTGGATCACCTGAATCTTGTCCTAAATGTCTTATTTATCACCCTGACATCACCTAAAAATGTATGTATGGTGTGGCATAAGTCAGAATATACATATAATAGGCAACAAACTAATGTTAAGACCATCATCTACGATGGGGAGAAAACCATTTCTATCACTAATGAAGAAGAGAGATGTTTTGAAGCCCGTAAGGCAAAGGAAAGTTTTTTAATCACTGTCCTGCTCTTAAGAATGCCTAAGAGTATCTTTAATGAGAACTACATTTTAAAGTCTGTAACAACTATGGAGTCCTTTCCATCACAATACTAAGGTGAGAGAATATAATTGAAAGTTTGTAATAAAAGTTTTCACTTCAGTTAAGGAAAGATCACTGAGGCAGATAAACTGGGTAATGAATTATTACTGACATTAACTTCCTCACGACAATAAAAACAGAAGAGTGTGGGTCTTCCACTGCAGACAGTTTTATTTGATATAATATCTACTACACAGTGACTGATGAAGTGAACAGAGAAAGCAATTGTAACAAAGCCTACTGGGAAGAGAGCTAGCAAGAAGGAAAAATGGCAATAATTTTAAGCCAGAAAATTCACATTTCTTATGTCCTACCTGCTAACTCCTTTCTTTTCTGCCTTCACTGGCACAGCTGATCCTGGTCTGCTAAAATTCTTTGTGAAACACATATCCCAGACCTATTTGTTCTACCCACATTGTAAGCCCCAGTGAAGAAAAAAATTGTTTAAAAAAATGTAACAAAAGTAGATTTATTTGGCCCATGCTACAATGAGGAAGATGAGTCCTTGGTTTGCTGCCCTACCCCTCTTGCCATTATTGCTGCAGTGCATGCTGTCCCTGCGTAGCCATGGGCCAGTGGAGCACAGGCAGAGCCCTGTGTGCCTCCCACATCACTGCAATCTCGTCCTTGAGCAGCAGAGCTGCAGTGCGTGCATCACATGGAGTAGCACCACATAGCTTCATCCACATTATGCTCCTTCAGGGCAGTTTTGTTGAGGCTTTGTCCTGCATTAGGGGAGGAATGCAGATGGAACTGACTAAATGGGTGTGATGTGGTTAGTGGATCCAAACCCATTTCCTGTTTTACTTACCTGCTGTGATTTCTTGCCTCTTGCCAGCAAAAACACCTTGCCAGGGAAGCAAGTTCTCAGCCCTAGGAATAAACATATCTTGTGTCTCAGGGGGCTTCTCCCCTTTCTTTCTGGGCTGTTTAGAGGACAAATACCTCCCAGACAGGATCCATTTTTACTTCCATGATGTGTCTGTGAGAAAGGTGTAGCAGAGCACTACAGTAGGAGAGCTGGACAACACACTCTTTGTTTCTAGAACAATGCAGCCTTTTTCTGACTTGAGCAAACACTTTACCCAGCAATACTATCCTTGGCAGTACTACAGAGTTCCCAGCTTCCATGGCCTAGGAAGGTAGATTAAGTTTCTCACCTGATTAATCACTCCAGTGGCCCTTGTCCAACCCAGGTGTCTCTTCAGAATAAAATATCATCACTTGCTGTAGTCACTGATGTTCTTCCCTGCTGCAAACTTTTTGAGAGTTTTGATAAAACCTTTTTTTTTTGTTGGATGCTCATTTCCCAGTCACTGCTAAATCACTTACTTGAATCTATTTGTTCTCCAGACCAGTCTCACTGCTGCAGATCTCAGTTGTTCCCATCAGTCAATCCAATCTTGTCATGCTGAAGAACTGTGTGCTATAATTTTGTTTCATTTCTTGTCCTCCTCCCACTGGCCTACCTACCAGTCTAGAATTACCTCGCTCATTCCCATCTTGATTTTGGACTGCTAATTGTCATCTCAAATGATGTTTAAGTTGCTACAAACTAATAGGTTTTGTCCATCAGCATTTCATGCTTTCCACCTTCCATGAGTGGAGATGGTCTGTTGGATATTTTCTTCAGACACAGCTCAACTTGGTGGGAACTCTACCTCTCCCAAGCCAGTGGAACAAGGGCAGTGGGCTTTTTCTGAGCTGCATAAATGGGATCTAACTCTGTTTTGAAGGCATAATTGGAGGAGAAAATAATGATTAAGATTCATAAAGCAGTGTGGGAGGATATAAAACCTTAGAAGGCACTAAACAGTCCGTTGAAAAACAGGACTCACCAAAACTGAAAGAGGAACACATTTTTAGTAATCTGCAGGGAGAGGCAAAGCTTTCCAAAAATTTCTATTCTCATATGTTTCAGTGAATTATCCCTGGAGAGGCAGCACATACTGTAAAGGCGACTTTAAACCCTGCTTTCAAACTGAAAGTCATTTGCACTTAAAAAACTTAGCCCCAGCTCTGCACACCATGCTTCAGAGGAGTAAAGTATGAGGGGTACCAGATTCAAACCACCCCTCTCTAAACCTTCCCTCTTCCTACCAAGTTAGAGGAAAGCTTTATGGACTTCTTCTCCCTGGTGGATCTTCTTGATGGGTGTGGCCCATCTGTTCTTGTCCTCCCAGTGATGGAGGCCACATCAGATGTCCTTCCCCTCAGGCATCAAGCCAGTTCTAGGGAAGGTGTGTCCAAGGAGGGCTGCAGAGAGAAGCTGCATTTCTATTTCCTGGTTGGAGCTAACTGGAAAAGGTCAAAACAGTACTGTTAATCACCCTGTCTTGTGATGGATGGTGATATCTACTCCTTTCAGTGATTTCTGTTACAACTCCCTCCTTATATCAAACCAAAAGCAGCCAAAACATAATGTCAGCCAGTAATTTACTGAGAGCTGCAAGATAATTCACTCTGTTAATAAAGCACGATCAAGTGGTTGACATGATCAGGATGCGGCCACAATAAACAAATGAAGTCTCCTGACAATAGAATGGATGAGGTTGGTTTCACTGGACATTTATCAGCAGCTCTCTTCCTGAACCTCACTTCCCCTCATCACAGAGCTGCTTCCTCCTTCCCAAGAGTCTCCTTTCAGCTTCTGCCTGTTTGCTGCTGGAGCAAATTCTCCATTTCCAGCCTGCTGTTCTGGTGTATCTCACTGCCTTTGGCGGAGTGGGCGGTAGTATTTCTGTCAGTATGGAAAGGCTGTCAGGAGCCTTCCCAAGCTCTTAGGAGACACAGACATTGCAGGCGCCTGTGTGCTGCTTCAGCATCTTCTTTTTCTCCTGTGGGATGGGGAAAAAGGGCTGGTTATGACGTAGAGCTGCAGAGTGAAAGGAACAAGTGTGGGATCCCCAATTCGTTTCACAGTGTATGACATTTAGCCAAAGAGGGGAGCATTGCTCCCCCCTTCAGCTAAAGAAGTCTATTGTAGAAACAAACATTAAGGCTTTGAGAACGCCTACCCCAGCTGCAGTGGGGGGCTTGGTGACACCCTCTTGAAGCACTGCACTGGATTTAGGAAGAAATGTCTGCTGTGAGAAGCCTTTTCTGAGGCGTAGCATTTCTTAGCATGACTATAAAGAGGAACTTGTGTGGACCGGACGTCTCGGGCTCCCGCCCCACCATCCCGCAACTTGCTGAAGAGGCTCTGTGAAAGTGACTCGTATCTGCGGCCCAGCAAATCTATGTAGGTCTTTGTACAGCCCCACAACCCACTGGCTTGTAGATACTGTGGGAGTGCTTTCCTCTGGGTAATATAT
>NW_008240037.1:104025-130125 GCF_000691975.1 Corvus brachyrhynchos
TGTTTTCCTTAATGCTACTTTGAATCAATTTTATTGTGTAATAAGCTAATAATACATTTGTTTAAAAATGTAGATTTTTAAGATTGGGGCAATATGTCTGAAAGACCATCCTTTAGCACTTCTCTTTCTTTTCAGTTCATATTTTATCTTAAAATTGTCATTAAAACTGGCAAAAGAATATGAGGGAGAAGGTCACTCACTGGCAAACAGATAATATCAAAGTTTGCTGCCTTATCTACCTTGAAGTATATCTTGTGGCTACACTAAAATATTATACAATAAATTGTTTTTTAGCAACCAAAACCAGGGTTCTTCCCATAAAATTTCTCTGACAGAAGAATAGAAATAGTTGCAAGCTTCTCTGCTAAAATGCTAATTACTCCTTAGGGAATCATCCAGTTTTGCAGAAACATGTGCCTGTTTATGTCTTCTGTATAATGCATATAACATTACTAAGGCACCTTTTCTGCTTCTTGCACAGCAGATCTGTATATCTGAGTTAATATTATGGAAGCTGGACTTTAAGAAGTTACAGAAAAAAGAAACAACGCTTTTTACAGGAATGCACAGAAATCACCATAGATTTCAAATTACAAAAATTTTCATGCTTTCTCTGTAGAGCAGCCACATACATATTTCTGTCTTTTACCAGCTGATTCTCAGGGGATTGCCATGTAAGTCCAACGCGGGCTCAGTACCAGCTCAGAAACAGGCAGAATGGATGATGACATGAAGAGATGCTCCTCTTTCATTCCTCGCTGAAGGTAATTTGAGGGAATGGGAGTTTCTGTGTGGGAGAATATGTGATGCAAGAACAATCTAAAAATATTTCTTTTTGCTTCCATAGCAACTCCCATGCTGGCATGTCTTTGAATTCATTAATTCTTTCTTTCAGCTCTCTTTGTGGGCTTTGTCCAGTTTGCAGAGGTGCAAAATTTTCTTTACAGCCTGTGTTTACAGATGTGTGCCTGAAGTCTGCCCTGGCAGCAGGGTACATCCTACATCTCCAGGGACACCTCACTGCACCCTGCCAGTACTTCAAGGAGGCTTATGAAAAAGAGGGGGAGCGACTTCTTACATGGATATTTAAACTAACATGGAAGAGATTTAGATTAGATGTTAGGAAATTTTTTTTTTTACTCAGAGAGCAATGAGACACTGGAACAGAGTGCCCAGAGAAGCTGGAGATGCCCCATCCCTAAGGTGTTCAAGGCCAGGGCCCTGAGCAACCTGGTCTAGTGAAAGGCATCCCTGCCCGTGGCAGGGGTGTTGGAAGTAGGTGACCTTTAAGGTTGGTTCCAACCCAAACCATTTTGTGGTTCAGTGATCCTCTGCTGGAAACAGCACTTGATAGGGGAAAGGGTGATGGCCCTTATTACACACAAGAGTCAAAGGGCAGCAATTGTCTTCTGCAAACTGCTCTCTTCTTTGCATTCTGACTCATGCTCCAGCTGACCCAAAAACATCAGAGGGAAGGCCCTGACAACCCTTATCTCATGGTACTGTCTTGCTCACATTTTATCTCTATCTCTTCTGTGACAAAAAGGTGCAATTCTGAAATTTATGCTTGTAAATGCTTCTGCCTTGTGTCTGATGGCAGCAAGGATATAGTATATTTCCTTCTTTATAAGTTATAAGCAGACACTTGAGTGAAAAGTGGTGTAGCAGGAAAGGTTTTATTGCTTTCTATAATTTTGTTTTTCATATTTTCAGAGTAATTTTATTATTTTAGAGGAAGCGTGGGTGTTCCTGGAAATTCATCGAGGGTTAATAACAATTTCATCCCTACAAGGACACTTGTAAAACTTCTATGTTGACAGGTGAAGCAATGCTGGGTGAGCAATTGGTCTTGTTAGCACATGTTGTGCTTCTCTGGGATATGGAGGGTTCAAACAGACACAGCATGTCCACCTTTCCAAAGGCTTTGGTGAGCAAGTGCCTTAGGCTCGATTTGGATTTGTGTGAGGAGCATTTATCTTGCACAGTGATAACTACAAGGTGAAAACTGACCTGCTGACAGTTCTGGTGGTGGGAAGGTGCTGCCAGTGAAATGTCCCCTCCCCAGCAGTGCATGTGAGTAGCTCTGAGATGAGGGTCCCATTGAGCTCAGGGGGCCATGCCCCAGTCAGGCCCTGGAAGCAGGAGGACTCATTCTCTATTTCTCGCAGCCCAGAGCCAGCACTCTTCTTTTCTAATCCCAAACTTTTGACATCAAAGCTCTGAACATTTCTTTCAGAGTATTGCCCAAAATCTTCTCGTTCCACAATTCAACAACTTCTCTCCAGACTTTTATATCCTCCTTTGTCAAAGGAACAGAGATTCAACTGATGTGGCCAAATGGCTGACGGACTGTCCTTTCTGTTCCCCTTTCTTAATCTTTTGTCACGCATAGACTAGATTATAAAATTTATTTTGATCCTTTTATTCTTTTGACTTCAGTCTTCAGCAAAGAAACTCATTGACATCAAAAGCCAGCTAAGTCAACACAGTTTCAAACTGTGATGTCATAAAACAAAGTAACAGCAAAGCTCTCAGGAAGATGCCATTTTAACTAGTTCAAAACAGCTGCTCTGCCATCTAGTGTCATTGAGTAATGTCTGCTAAGCCCCAACTTTCACCCTAACTGCTGAAACACCTCTACCGTGTACTTTTCCTTCCAGGGGGCCTTTCAGGTCAGGAACATGCCCCTGTCAGTGGGTGACAGAGAGAGGGATGTAAGTCGGGAGTAGTTTCCATTAAGAAGCTCTCCAGTGGCATTAAGGTGAATGCAAGTTGTCTCTTACATAAAAGGACCGTTCCTTACCTGGAAAAGTAAGCTGCAAAACTAGGCACATCTGAAGAGCTGCTGACCTCCCAATGATTTGTTAGCTCTATTTAGAATGTTATCCACATTCTTTATTTTAGGCAGGAAAACAACAAGCCCATGAGGAAAATTCAATCTTTTCAAGTCTACCAGATGTTCATTTTGCCCCAGGTATTTTCTGCTTCATAGTATGAGGTCAGCTCCAGAAGTGAAAAATTGCCTAAATTAGGCCGTAGAGGTCTGAATGCTAGAGGTCTTTGCTGGATGAAGACTAATTTGGCTTTTTGTCTTGTTTTGTTTTGGTTTTTTCTTTGGGTTTTTTATCGTTTCTTTGTATCAATATCTCCGACAAATGAACTTATATTCATGAAGCTCAGGGAAGTGTTTGTTTTTTAAACATGTTAAAAACCATAAGTGATAAATATTTTTGTCTAATTTAATGCTATAGGTATGTACTTAGAAATAGTTTAGAAATAATTTTTTTTTCCCCAGGGCCTAATACCATTCTTCTCTGGAATCAGACACATGGCAATTAGGAATTATTCACATATTCTCTTTTGTTTCTTACCCAGACCAAATCTCCTTACTTAAATGTTGTCTTGATAAATCTTTAGAAACTGACTTAATTTGCCAGAGTAACTCCAAATTAAGATCAGTGCTCACTACTTCAACTGATAACAGATGTTTGGCTCCAGTGAAAGGAGTATGACTTTACACATCTTTTGAAATGTCACAGCTCTTTGTACTCATAACTAGAAGCCATGCCAGAGCAAACCAATGCTGTCAATAGCACTGCTGAAAGAAAACACACAAAGCACAAGACAGTGCATTCCAGAAACAGTACAAGTGTGGTTTGGAAGAGCTCAAGTTTGAAGCCACTAAAACCATGATATAAATCCTGCAGTGCAGTAATGGCTTGCTTAATTTAGGAACTGATGAGAAATACTTCCTTAAATCTTTCTTTCTCAAGCAATCCCATGAAATTACCACTTTGTGGGGACAGAAGTGCAATGAGGCAGAACTTGGCTACTTTTACCTAAAGGTTTCTTTGAGTTTTTGAATTCCTAGACCAAATAGATGTTCATCCCAAAATAATGAGGGAAAAAAAAGGAAATACTTTAGGACTATAGGCACTAATTTTATTTTACTATAGCATCTCTAAAAGAAACATTCTTACAGACTCCTGTTTTGCTGGCAGGGTCCTTAAATCCACATTTGTTCCTGAAGCACTCTAGTCTGAAGTGTTATGCAGAAGACTCTGGAGCCTCATGAGGTGGCTCCGTGAACGTACAGAACCTTATTGTGTTGTAGATGAATGAAGAGATCCAGATTTTCCCTTTCTAACTGAAGGTGACCATAAGACAACTAGGTTTTCAGGTGTAAAATAGCAGCCAGAGATCAGCAAGCTTGGTGCTGGGTGTTGTTTACTCTGATGTGCTCCAGTTCTCAAAACAAATAAATGATCCCCCTCTCACAAAAATTGAGTCACGTTTTGTTTTTATCACAATAGTCCCAGCTGTTTCAAATAGCTGGCACTAATAATCTGTGCTTTAGACTGATTAGCATCCTATATCCCTTCATTTCTAAAATGGAATTTTAATCAGATTGTAATTCCTTGAAACCTCCACGTCAGTGAGTACTTCTCTAACCATTAATCAATTGAATTTTGCCCTCTATTAAGATGCTTAAATCCCCTTCATATTACTGATTGATAACTTTCATTGCCTCCAGCATGTCGCTGACATGCTGTTAGGTATTTTTTTAACATCAGGGCCATGACACTATTATAAAACTGAGAAAAAGAGCAGACGTTTGCATTGCTGCTGTTGTGGCTTTTCAGCTTTCTCATTTTAAATCCCTGTTTTCTTCAGGGATTTGAAAGTGGGTCATAAATTCATTCCAAAGAGAAATCACTTTCATTGGTCTAATCATGCAAGGACTCAATGTCTCTTCTGGGAGGCCAGTTCTTAGTGTGGAAGTAGCTTAGCTCCTTCTGCTCAACCCCCCTGCATTCTTTTTTTCTGGCCTCTATGCTTTTTTTTTGTTGTTTTTGTTTGGCTGGTTGCTTTTGATGCTACTCTGCTGAAGCATAAATAAATTTTTCACAGGGAAGTTAGTAAGTCGTGACTCTACAGTACAAAAGGATAATAACGGAAAGAAAATGAAGTTATTTGGCTTGAGCTGAAATGCTTCCTATAATACATTGCAAACTAGTTTACTGGAAATGTGAAGAAGCTAAGTTAATACCTCAGATTAGCTTTAATGATTTTTCAGGACAACAACATGCAACCTAAGGGAAGAGTTCTACAACCCTTACTCAAGCCAAGGATATTTAAGTCTCTGGGACTGGGTTTTGTATCAACTGGCAATAAATAAAGAAACACAAAACATGCTTCTCAGAACAGAAGGTTTTTTGGGTTAACTAAGAAGTCACGTTGGAGAGACTTAGTCAGGCATGTCCTTTCTTAGGTGCCACTTATTAAATATTTGCTTTCCCTGAAGCAAAATGGGTGCTTTGCATGTTAATTTACAGCAGAACATGTCTTGTGTTTCAGTTTTAACCTGGTGGCATGTTCCAGATTTGATACAGCCATGCATTTAAGTAATTATCTGGAAGGCAGAGCCAGGGACAGTAACACAGTCTGGAATTTAGCCACCAGAATACACCAGAGGAAGACAAATCCTCAGAGCCCCAAGGTAGCACAGAAATCACCTTGAAAGAATAAGCTGAATTCTCCTTGTGTCTTGCTACTGATGTAAAACAGAAAAAAACCCAGACCCCACAAACCCAAGCATTTCTATTATGATTACTACTGCTAAACCTAATTAACTCTCAGTATGTGCCAGACATAGCAGACCTGATTAAAGTCTTCTGTTCTGGTGTTAAAAGATAATCCAAGGCCTTTAAGCTTTTATTCAGATGCCTATGATTTTGTTAGAACACTTGCTGTACAGCATATGCTAATTAGAATTTTTGGTCTACATCAAGGAAGGAAGGAAGGAAGGAAGGAAGGAGGGAAGGAAGGTGCCAGTGGTAGCTCCTGGAGTTCCTCTGGAGTTCCTCTGGAGTTCCTCTGCTCTCTGCAAGAACTTAGGGTATTTCTTTCTTAATCACCTCTCCTGGAGATTAACTTCACCTTTGTTTCACTTCAACCTCATTGAATTGATGTTCCTTACCTTGCTATATGTCATTCAGGCTGGTGGAAGACTGATGTTTGAGGATAAAGGTGTATTTTGGCTCCAGCTGAGAGCTAGTTTTGTTGCTGCAGTGGAGTTCTTTCAAATTCAGAGAAAAAAAAATTAAGTATGTAATTTGTTTTTTTCTGAGACATTCCACTTTGCACCAGAGCACACTCAGAGCAACTGTCATGAGCCTGGTGTATCACAGTCCATGGTTTTGACAGGAGAATCAGTAGCACAAGATGTTGTGTAGTAGGAAGTGATTCTATGCTCAGTTAATTAAAATCCGCAATATGACACGTAAAGCGGATTTGATTATAGTTCATTGTCTCAAAGACTTTATTGTTGGGAAGAAGAGGGGCAGGTTGCTTGCTTTTATTTTGAAGTAGTTCTATAATTTATGGTAGGTTCCTAGCTTAGTTATTAGAAAAAGACATGTAGTACTTTTTGGTACTTTCTTGTTTGCTAGAACTCATCAAGTGTCCCAATGTTTGTCTGTAAAGATTTACCTAATGCAGCCCTTTGACAAGTGGCATGTGTCCTCATTTGTTTCAGGGGAGTCTTTTCCACTTCTACTGAAGCTAAAGTCTGCTGTGAACACTGAGTGAAGAGGTGGAGAATCAGGGGTCCTATTTATGGCTTTCTAAGTCCATAGAAATAATCACAGGGAAATTTTGAAAGAGATCTTTAATTACCTAACACTCCCCCTGAAAAGTAATCTCCTGTCAAATCCAGCTGTGCAATGGGACAGCTAGTTACCTGAGGCTTTGTTACACTTTTTAAAGAAGCCAACAAAACAACTGTAAGTATTTTTTATTGTCAAGTGTATTTTTTGAGATATTAATTTGAGTTCTGACTTAGAAGTTTGCTGGGCCGATTCAGATGGCCATTTTTTCATGTCAGAAAATATTTACAGCTATGTGTGGGAGTTCCTTCAGAAGTGCAACACAATTTTTCTTCAGACACTGTTAATATTTCAGGTTGACACTATGTTAGAAAAATACAGAAACTGTTTTTCTTGACATTTGGGTTATGCTATCTGAAATTCATTTCAATGGCAACAAGAAGCATTGGTGCAAATGGCACCCTTTTATGAAAGGAAATCCTGCTGTACTAAATCATTACTGTAACCCTATAATCCTAAACTGAGAGAAGACTTCAAAGGACTGAGTTTTACTCCTGCTTTCACATCAGGCAATCAGTAATGCACAAGTATTTGCATATGTGAAAAGCTGGCACAGTTGATATAGTGATAACAAAGCACGGTTATATAGAATTTTCACTGTTGCCACCATTTTAAAGTTCACTAAAAAAAGGTATCCTTTCAGCTTTTTTTAATTTGTTTGATAAATTTTGAAGCTTTGTCATTTAAATTTTCAGATTTTTTTTTTTAGCAGCTGTGAAAGACAACAATATAAAAAGAGTAGTCTATGATTTACAGCTATAAATTTTATATAGCTGTTAGTGAAAGAAGGTTTTCATTTCCATTCTGGCAAGATCATTGTTATAAATGAATTCCCTCTTCGGAGGCTAAAAAAATCTACAGAAATATTTGTGGGATAACCTTTCTTTTAATCACTACTTTTGCTTAGGTCTTTACCTATCTCTCTGTCCATTGCTTGTTCTGTGCATATTTGCCTTTATTTCTGTTCTTCCCTTTCTGTTTGTCATTCTTGGTCCTTATTATTTTCTCAGTATTTGGCTTTCTCATGCATGCTTTTAATGTACCTTTGCTTTTCTTAAATCTTTCTGTGTGCTTGTATTCTCTGAAAGTGCAGGGTTATGTTTGGCAATCAGTAACTCAGGGATTGAGTGACTGATCACACTGAATTAATGCTGCATCTCTGGTATCCTCCCATCACCTTTCTCAGCCTGCTTCTTTCTGACACTCCAAGGATTTTTTGTGCTACTGTGCCAGAGTAGGAAAATAGCATAAGCTTGCTCTGAGATAGTTGCTTTCTCTGCCGTGGTCTAATTTGCTCCTTCTCAGCCTTGCATATTTCATTGCCTTGCCAGAAGTTGCAATATCCTCCCTGCTTTGTCTGCAAATGAGCCCATACATTTTTGGTGAAGCCCTGTCCTTACACTCCACAGCAAGCCAAGGGGAATGTGCTGATTGTGACTCTGCTTCAGGATGTTCATATTGTGCTAATGCCACAGGACTGGCACAGGCTATTACCTTAATATATGGTATGTGACAACATACTTCTGCTGCGATTCAGCATCTCAGCCTTGTTACTACAATTTTTCTTACCATTTTGTGTGGCTCAGAACCTCATGTGGGTATTATTTACAAAGCTAAGATTTTTACCGTTGCTCTTATTGATTTTGTGTGAGCTCTTCTCAGAACAAAACATGGACTTTTGGCTTATAGTAGTAGGAAAGACATGGTGTGCTGTCATGTTTGAGAGGCTGAGGCATACAGTAAAATTTGCTGGACAGCCTTTTTGATTCCCATGGATACATCAATTCCGACTGATATATTGTTGACCAATATTGCCCCTATCACCTGCAGGAAATGAGTGGACAAGTAACTGAGCTGTCAGCTTGAATCAGAGAATGAAAATAGTCATAGCTGCATGCCTCGTAAAAGTCAGTGGTGCAATTTTCCCTTGAAAAGAGTAATTGCTTTTTTTCCCTGTTTCTAAAGCAAAACTTCAGGTCTTAAAAAGGAACAACACAAAGTATTTATGACTCTGGAAATCCTTTCATAAAATGAGGATTCCCTTTAATGGTTTCCCATGTAAAAGTAGAAATATTTTAGGAGGGTAATGGATATATGGCGATAGAATAAAAATTCAATGTCAATGACTGAATGACCTTAAGTCAGTTTTCTGACTCCTTTCCTATTCACAGGAGTACCAGAACAGTAACACTGAAGGCAGCAAGTTTATAACTGGTATAGAGATACAGCCAAAAAAACCCCCCCAAACCCGTGAAATTTCATCTCACTGACAACTTTAAACAAGATTAATTTGGGAAAGGCCAGTATTACTGTAGGCACTCTAGCTTATTAAAAAAAGGGCTTTCAGGGAACATGGTCAATGCAAATTTAGAGATAAATATAAACATGCTCTTTGTGTCAGGATTGTTCGAAACATGCCTAAATGTTTGGTGTTGTGTATGTGTTAGTTTTGCACGCACCTCTGAGACCTTTAGTGCTGGTTTACTGTCGGACAGGCTATCAGATTTGACTTGCCATGTCTGAAGTGACTGGCTAATTGCTGTGTTTGTGGGACAGCATAGAAAATCTCTGGGTTTACCTGGGCCAGAGCAGATGCTGCTGCAAAATTGATGGAGCTGGACAAGGGGAATGCAGTGCGAGATGGTCACTGGAGACTTTGGTCTAGAGAGCACATGCAGCACGGAATGGCACTAAAGGGCAGGAGAAGGGTCAGACACAGCAACTCCATCAGGTCCTTGCTCCCAGCAGGTCTGCATTCATCTGTTGTTGAATAAGGAGTTCATGGGGAACTGTCAGCTTGACTTCTTTCACAAGTGCTAATTTCATCCCACATCATTAACCTATTTCTTTTAAAATCCTATTCTTTACACTGACATTAACTCTCATTAGTTGATGGAACATAAAAAGCTCCTTTTTGAAAGTGGCTTATACAAAAATGTTCTTTAATAAAGAAGACCATGTCTAGATGTAACACTGTAGATAATTCTTGCTAGGATAAAAGTAATTTCCTTGTTAAGGGAAAAAAAATTAGAATCATAGAATATGGTGAGTTGGAAGGGACCCATCAAGATCATCGAGTCCAACTCCTGGCCCTGCACAAGACAGCACAAGAGTCACACTATGTGCCTGAGAACATTGTCCAAATGCTTCCTGAACTCTGTCAGGCTTGGTGCTGTGACGACTTCCCTTGGGAACCTGTTCAGTGCCCAACCAGCCTCTGGGTGAAAAACGTTTTCCTGATATCCAACCTAAACCCTCCCTGACTCAGCTTCAGGTCATTTCCTCAAGTCCTGTCACTGATGCCGAGAGTGAAGAGATCAGTATTTGCCCCTCCATTTCCCCTCATGAGGATGTTGAAGACCACAATGAGGTCTCCACTCAGTTTGCTCTCCTCCGGGATGAGCAAACCAAGTTTCCTCAGCCACTCCTCTTAAGGCTTCCCCTCCAGGTTCTTCACTGTCCCTCATGGTCCTCATTTGGACAATCTGTAATAGCTTAATGTCTTTCTTATATTGTGGTGCTGAAAACTGCACACAGAACTCAAGGTGAGGTTGCACCAGTGCAGAGCAGAGCAGCACAATCACTTCCTCCAACTGGTGGGCAATGCTGTACTTAATAGAATTGCCTTTGAAAAAAAGAACAATGTTTTATGATGATTGAAATTTGCATACTTCTTCTTGCAGCCCCAGAAACACCCCCCCACACACCTCTCCCTTGCCTTTCTATTAATATACTGTCATGATAAGTGTTCTTACTGTTACCACCACATACTCTTCTAAAAAAGTGCCAGTGGGAAAATTGTACATAAAGTATGACAAGGAAGCAAAAGCTCAAGTCTCTGAGAGCTGAGGTATTTTACATACAAACAGACAATAAGATGTTTTGAAATGATGTCAAGTGTGAGATTTTGGCACGAGGATGTAATGGATCATCATTTCTAGTCTCACAAACCTTAGTGGTTGTGAAAATTAGGAATCACTGTTAACAGCTAATTGTTCCCACTCATGAAGTTCCTGCTTTGGCTTCAGGCTTGAAGAGCATCCTGTGAGCATTAACATTGCTCACTTTTTCCACTTCTGACAGTTTCTCTATAAAAGAATTTACCTCTCCCCACAAACCTTGCCTTTTGCTGAATGGCCAGGGACGCCATGCTGCCACTGCACTGTGACGCAGGATCCTGCCTGGAATCACTCAGGCGTGACTTAGGCACCAGCTCAGTGTAGGGCTGCCCAGCTTGATGTTGCACAGGTTTGTTTTTTCCATTGCCTCCAGTCACTACCAGAAAATATACTGGGACACTGCCCATGCCTAGAAGATGCTGCAGCACAGGAGGGACTTTCCAGGATATCTGCTGAATTCACGTGACTGCTGAACACACTGTATTTCACTTCTCAGGACTGACAGCATGGCCAGATCCACAGCCTTGCTCATTTGGGCTAATGAAACCCTAACAGAGTGGTAAAGTAATTCCAGGTTTTCAACCCATATTGCAGGCATGAGTAAATGCTTCCAAAGGGGTTTAATAGGCTGCAGAATGCTGTAATCAGTTTGCAGTATCAAGTACAGCTTCAGTTCTCTCACTTCCTAGCCAGTCTTCCTGACTTCCAGAAGTCCTGGACTAAAGGTCAGTGTTTGCATGGGAAATACAGGTTTCTGCTGCTTGGTCAGGTAATGGTGAAGGTCATATGCAATGGCTACTGGAAAGCTCCAGTGTATCAGACACTGCACAGTCCACACTCATGGTTTCCCTGTACAACACAAAGAATGCAAAGGATCCTTAGGACAGGACTTAGGATTTGTTATTCTAACCAACAGTCCAGTGAGCACTGAATTTTATTGGAGAAGCTGAGAAACATCAGCTGAGATCTATCTGCCTAGGGGCTACCAGGATTGAATAGGCAAGGAAGAGAGTGGGAAATGCAGGATCCAGCACAGTACAAAAAAAAAAAAGACCAGAACTGTATGTGGGGGCTGCCTACTCTACAAGGCAGGAAACAATGGAACTCCCCAAAATTAGAGTCCTGCAAAGAAGGTAGATAACTAAGTTTTTCAACAGAGAAAGGTGACTGGTAAAAAACTCTACTTGGCATAACAAAAATCTTAAAGCATATTTAATTGCAAAATCTGTCCACTTCAGATCCTGATAAGCTCCAGTTTATACTTATAATGTGTAAGCAATCAAAAAGGAAGTAGCTTCTGGGAATGAAGTACTTTTATTTGTATTTACAAATGCGTGCACGCAAACATCCTCACCCATTTATTTCTGTACACACAAGCCCACAACATATGTATATTTATATTAGTGTGCTCTCCAGGATGTAATTCTGGAGTGCTTGGCTGAGCACAAAGGTTTAAAACAGGCTTGGGGTTTGGAGACCTTCCATTTGCAGACTGGCGTGCATGGCTGGCTATGCACAGGAGAGCTGTGGTGAGACTGAAGGGGTAGGCTATTGTAGGGCTGGGGTAATAATTTTTAAAATCATCCACTTTGTCAAATGCAATATTTTAAGACTATTCCTCCAAATGTCTTGTTTCCTCCAAAATGTCACCAAGGAAATTTTCCCTCTAATGAGGCAGACAGTTGTAGCAAGTCTCACTGCTCACAGAAGGGGCTGGGTGATTCAGACAGGCAGTGATGATCAATGAGCAATGCTGCATACAGTATGTCACAAATGGAACAAAAAGGTTAGGGACATCTGAATGAGGGAGTTGAGCTGTCACCATCAGCCTTGCCTCCGGGTTTCATTCTGAAAATTGCAGGGAAGTTGTGCTCTTCCTCCCTCGAGATTTGCATAGGACATTTGCTGCATCAAGGATTCCTTCTAGTGGAAGCAGCTAGAAGAAAGGGGGAAGTCAGATAGCAGAGTGTCTCTGTGCGCTGTGCTGTTGCCAAGCAGATTATGTGCTGTAATCTGTAAGCACTGAACTGTGTTTGAATTATGAGGAACCTCTCCCTTGCTTTTGTTTTAGCCCGCTTGGAGAGGCGATATTTCCGGACTGCTAATGTCACAGCGTGACCTGTTAATAACCTGCAAGAGCCTTCCTCCACTCCGCTGCCTCCTGCTCCCCCAGGACCCGGCAGCTGCCGTCACATGGATCGAATGCCTGCCTTCTATGCGCTTCATTGAGAAAAATTCAAGCATGTGGCCTGAGGTTCCCCTGATGACTGTCTGGGGATGATGATTTCTACCATCTGTTCTGGCTGCCTGTGGCTCCCGGAAACACCGAGGTGTATGTTGCTTCTGGCCATACGTGGGATTCCTAATGAAACCTCAGCTGCTGTCCAACTGTCTGTGAATATCAGATGGGTTTGAATTATCTTCCGCCAAGAGGGGAGGGAGAAGCACTTTGTTTAACTCTTTAATCTGAACCACTAGACAGCACATGCATAATCACAGGGTACAAAGCCGCTGAATTATTAGCATCTGCATCACGGTGGCAGCTGTAGCGTTTGCACGTGTGCTGGGTCTGTCTCATTCAAGATGCCCAGGCTGGTTGTTTCCAGGCTAAATATAAAACCTCGAGTGAAATTCATCTTACTTTAGCTCACTTGGAAGCCTTATAATTATACCAGAGATTTATTTGATCCCTTCACTTCTGACTTGTGTTAAAGACACATTTCAGACATATAAATTGTATATCAGTATATGAAAAAGGTTGCTTATCAAATGTTTTAAATGCAGCTGAGGAATTGCAGCATTTCCAAAGTTATTTATTGAGATAGAGGAAGTCAGGGCAAATTGATATTAGTTTTGATATATGAAAGAGACTTTTGTGCAAAAAACCTTTGTAATGAATAAACACAAATCACTTCTCTTTCAGGATTTGATATCCTGTCTGTTTTTTTCCCTGTAGTCTATCATTTAGGAACCTTTTCTTGATGTTTGCTGCATATCAGATTTTAGTGGATGTTGAGAGTCACTATATCACCCAGAAGACCACATCTTAATAAAAACAATTTGACGTTCTTTCTTGTTAGAATTGTCTAGACTTCATCCCGTGATATTTACACTGTTTTCTCCATTCATACACATACTATTTTCTTTGAATGAATAGGTGGTCTCAGTAAAAAAACACTGAGTTTTATGTGGTCGGAAAAATTGTTGACAGTCAGTCCTGCAGCAGAGAAGTTTTTACAGAGTTGCTGAACAGATCAGGAGTAACTGCTTACATTTCTTGCAGTCATTGTTCAGGCAGAGATATGCTAAGTATAAGACTTGCAAGAGACCTCAAAGGGAAAAGGAAAAGGAAAAGGAAAAGGAAAAGGAAAAGGAAAAGGAAAAGGAAAAGGAAGGAGACAACTAGCAGTAGGCAGCAGTGACAGCCTTGGGTTGTTACACACTAAGGGAAGAGTATCAGTGCATGGTACTGGATGCTTCACATTTTCAGATTCAAGTTAAACACCTCTGTAGCATGACCTCATGCACTTATTTTTAGAGGTTGTTTTTCTACTAATATTGTGGATGCTAATCAAAGAATGTGAAAACACTTCTTAGCAATGGCTTACCAAAGGGCGTTTGTTTTTGCTTTTGGAGCTTTTTTTTTTATGCCATGAGACACAACAGCAATCTGCAAATGCATTCAGCAGCTAGTGCATAGGCATGGGGTGGGAGTCAGGGTTCCCACCACTGCTGGAATTTCTTTCTCTTATCGACTGACTCATGCAGAGATGTGCACATATCTCTTGCATATGCATACTGTCAGAAATCAGTATCAGGATAGAAGGCTTGAAAGTAGACAGTACCAGAAAATTCAGTAAGGCTTGGAAAAAAAAAAATTCTACTTTACTGATCCTTTTTTATAAAAAAAAACAAAAAAAAACCAAACCCCGCCATTCAAAGACACAGGAGCTATGTACAGAAACATTTCATGCATTTATTTTCTCCAGCCTGGAATGACCCAGTATCTACCTCTGCCTTCATCTTTAAAGCAGATTTTCTTTTAGCAATGAATGCAAGGCTACTGGCTTTTAGCAAACATGAGCGAGATAAGGACACACAAATACAGGAAAGGTGATTTGTCTATAATGTAAAGCTTCTCTGGCAGCATTTCTTTTTTTGTGTCTGGATACAGGAAAATTTATCTGTACTACCAGCGGCTGGCCAAAAAAAAAACCAAACCCAACCCCCCCCCCCAAAAAAACACCCCACCAACAGAAAAAAACCCAACCCCAAAAACAAACCCCTTACAAGTCCCTTACTTTTAAAAATAGTTAGCTTTCAGCCCAGAGTTTTTTAAGGGAAATCTGGGGTTTCTTTCTTCTCTCTGCATAGATCTCTGCATCACTGAAGAGAGATTTGACAAATGGAGACAGCTTGTAACAATGTACTTGGAGCTCTGAAAGACTAAAATAAGTCATCGAAATCATTCCAAAAAGGATTTTTTCATGAAGCTGTCTAAAAATATGTCACAGAGAATTTCTTTCCCCCTTTTACCACTCCTCTTTTTTGTTTGAAGCAAGGTGGGTATTTATACTTAGCTGCATATCATTATTTGTGATTTCCCTTTTCTGTTAGTCACATCACGTCTTGGCTTGCAGTCACAAGTGACGTAAGATATTGCAAAATGTCACTAATAAATATGTTAAGGGACAGTGAACTAGAAATAAACATGGAGATCCCAAAGTGAATCTCATCATCAAGTTCTTCTGCCATAGTCCAGTTTTGATGAAATTTAGATTATGATGAAACATTTGTAAGAATTATTCTGAAATGGAAAAATATACTCTGCAATTTCTAGGTCTCAAAGGATGACTGTAAGGGGAAAAACATGAAAGCTTCCCTTCTTCTGTCACTTGAAATATTTCTTTTAGGCTTAGAGGGCTGTTAGAGGGATTTGAATATACATACCTGTGGGAATATTTGGCCGGAAGGGATTCTTTTTGGGTTGCTATTGAGAGGGGACTGTTGCACTGAATTCCCAGGCATCTGTGCCACAAAACCACAGGGAAGGTTGAGGAGAACTTCACAGATGATAGAGGAAGAAATGGCTGTCAGAGCAATTTTTTTGCTAGCATGACAGAAGAAAGTCTGCATTTCCAAATACACCTATATGCATTCCCTGCTCCAGGTTATGAACATACAGCCTGACATATGGCAAGGGTCTGGCTTACACAGGTGCTGAGCACTTACCTTTATGGTTGTGGTGTTGATAGCTTGCAGTTCTGAAAAAGAAATTTATGATTTCTCAGCACAGGCATCCATTAATGGATGCATGCAGTAAAAGTTTCTGAATAGCTAAACTTTAGTATACCCGATCAGGGTTTGTGTGTGATTAGTGTGGTTAGTTATTGAGTGTTAGCTATCTATAAATGAAGGAAATTTCAGTGCTGAGGGGCTCTTTTTTCAAAAGCCCTAGAAGAACCCGGCCTTCCCATATAATTCAGACCATAAAGAATCACAGAATCACAGAAGAGAATCCTAAACTTTCAGAGCCCTTCTAAGCAGTCTTGTTATATAGAGAGGAGGATTAAATTTTACATGGACTAAATAGTAGCTTCTCTAATCAAGCGAATATGTCAGGCAGTGGAGTACTTTGCTATGGAATATATGCAGGTGATGTCAGTCAAGATGCTCATAAGACTGGCTGAAACTCTAGAAATAAACAGGTAAGATTAATTCTATGCTAAAATAAGGTTCTAATGTGACTCCCCACCTCTAAAGGAATGGTGACATTCCTTTGCAGTGGCAAACTCAGAGCAAAGAATAGTAAACACTGAGTAAGGGAATAGTTTGCCAGAAAAGTGTCCCATCTTCAGAGTAACCTTTTGACTGCCCTAGGTTTTCCTGTCTGACTGCTGCTTCAAGGAATTGATACAGTACCTGGTGGCCAGCAAGGTTTCTTATGACAGCAAGTGCATACACAAATAGTCAGAAGCTGCTGGGCTTCCTAGAAGGATATTTTAAATAACCTTACAAGATCTTAGGTAAACCATTTGGACTGGCCATCACGGAAAGCCCAGACTTTTGCAAGTGTGTAAGTAACTTCATGGGGCTTTGTTTCCTGAAGAACACAAGCAGATACGAAAAGGGGCAGTAGATAATGACACAAAAACATTGTTTTGTCACTTCTTTCAGTTAAATCACATCCCAAATTCTTACAATACACAACACGGATTAGTGAAAATTTCAGCGAAAGACAGACAAAATCTGGTTCTGGAGAACTGGTGTGATTGCTTGGTAGCCTTGATCCCTGATTGTCACTGTTATCCCCAGAGAGATGGCAAAAATCACAACGTAAGTCCAGGTCAGATGTGTACGGCCAAAGCGACCTCATTTAATCACCCATACCTTTTATAGCATGGTTGGCAAAAGAGAAATTACATGACTGGCCTATTGACCCACCACCTCCCAAGGTGATAGGTTGAGCAGTAAGACACCCATTTCCATATATTATTCTTAAAGAAGAAAAGTAATTTTCACAGTTCTCATAACAACCTGCAGGTGCAGAAATGGTTTACATTCTCTCAAACTGTTGCCCATCCAGTTTGCATGAGAACGTAAGCTTTCACAGAGAAGCTGTGAGAAGCTGGATTTCTCTAACTGCCCTCTCATGAGAAAGAAAAGTTTCACAGGAAAATTCCTCTGCCAGCCCTTCCTAGCATCCACACCTGATAGGCAACCCATGAAGAGCAGTGTTCCATCATCTTATTTTAATCCAGAGTTTAGGCCAAATTCTGTTATGCTCGGAAGTTTTAAGTCCTCATTTACCTATGAGGTTAATGGGACTATTGAAGGAATAAGATATTTCATTAAGGTAATTGAGTGTGTGAGACTGTCTCTTTGCTAGTATGCTGTTTTCTTATTTTGCTTTCATGTTTTAATTGTCCTTATATTCCCATTCTATGTGTTCATGCATAGCATTCCTCAGTTAAACTGTTGCACTACAAAAAAGACTGTCAATAACAAAAAAGATAATAAATGATATGGTATCAGGCATGACTGTAGGAATGCCCTTATTATGAAAATTTTTGTGATAGAGACCTTTTTTGCTAGCAACTAAGAATGGAGAGTGTTGTTTTGCATCTAATGTATCTTTTGTGTTTCCATGGACTCAAAAAAACTTTTCATTAATTTTCACAGCTGAGGAGAAAGGAACAACATCCCAAAAAGCTGGATAACTTTCTCCTACCAGGGTATCCTCAGAGACACTTGCACATTAAGGGAAAGCACACAGTTTCAGTTTCAATGAATGCCATTCTTATTTATTCTGGGTGCAGTTGATAGGGTGACTCATTGCTTTGCTAATGAAAATCTGGTGGTTTGCCTTTAAAAAAATGCATTCTGAATACATTCAAGCAAAACAGATTTTACTTACTACCTTTGTTCTGCTATTTTAAGGGTAGGATTAGAGGACAATGCTAATAGGTTGAATTAAAGAGACATGTTTGTCCCTGCATGAGCATGAAATGAAAGCACACAATTGAAATCCCAGTGAACTAGAAAGGAAGGTGTGCAGTGAGTAATAGCAGGTGTACAGGTCTTTGTGTCTTGAACGAGGTGTAATGTGATTGCAATCTCTGCCTTCTGGTGCACCTGTGAATAAGAACATGACACAAAGGAAGAAAACGGGGTCACATCCTCCCTTAGTGTAAAATGTCATAGCTCTGCTGAAGTAAATGGGACTCTGCTTAATCACCTTAGGTAAGGATTTCATCCTTTCAGCTGGAACCTTGCCAGACTGCCACGTAGGTGTCACTCCACCCCACCTGATCTTCGGCTTTCATTCACTTAGGTAGACGGCTGGAATGCTCTTTCCTGTAACCTGGATCCTGAGGCTATGCCTTCATGGGAGGAAAGCTCTGATTGCACTCCTGCAAACAGTGATGGCTGCCCTGGGTCTCAGGCACACCTGTCCCTGAACCACTACTCCATGGTCCCACTTCTCTAGGATGTGCGTGCATGAGTATATACACACACACATATTTTACATGGGATCAAACAATGTATTACTTTTTGTTTTACTAACATAAAAAATATGCAGATCTAGGGGGAAGAATAATGCACTGAAACCCAAAAGCATTTTTTCTTCTATTTTCTGTTAGCAGAATTTTGTTTGGGTTTTGTATCTCTGTGTCCCTGTTCCTTATCTTTCTGCCAAGTCATGAAGAACCTCTTCCTCTCTGCTGCCTACTGACGTGTTTGTTCATTTCTCATAGCCAAACTGAACACAATCCTCTGGCTGCTGTAAAGGTATGCTCCTTTCTCCCCACCCAGATGCCTACTGAGTAATTCTGTGACATTTCTTGATCTATACCACCTCTGTGTTCTTAAATGAGGCAATTACCTAGGATTTTCTACTTTCACATTCAGCAGTAAAGAAAGCCCAATTTTCCTCCAGCTTTATCGAATCAATTGTTCAGTACAGGTTCACCTGAAAAGATGGGATTTTTGGTTTGGCTACAGATTGCTGTTCTTTGTCTTTGAGAGATATTACTCAGCTTTTGGCAGTAAATGTGTCTGTAGTAATTATATTCTAGAATACTAGTTATTTTATATTAACAATTTAGTAAATTCTTTATTTGCATGAGCTTTATTTAGTTGCCATCACAGATAGATTGTCTTGCCAAGTCCCAGGAGCATTTTTATTGTTTAACAATTCCAAAGACAATTTTTAAAGGTAGGTACAGATTATCACAGAATTACAGAATCTCTGGGGTTGGAAGTGACCCCTGGAGATCATCTAGTCCAATCCTCTTTCCCCCTCAAAGCAGGTTCACCTGGAGCAGGCTACACAGGATCACGCCCAGTCAGGTTTTAAATGTCTCCAGAGAAGGAGACTCTACAGCCTCTCTGGGAAGACTCTCCCCACAGTCTGTGCTCTCCACAGTAAAGGAGTTCTTCCTTATGTTCAAGTGGAACTTCCTGTGCATCAATTTCTGCCTGTTTCCCCTTGTCCTGTTGCTGGGAACCACTGAAAAGAGTCTGGCCCTATTCTTTTGACACCTGCTGTTAAGACATTTGTGTGCCTTGACAGTATCCCCTCTCACTTGTCTCCTCTCCAGACTAAACAGGCCCAGCTCCCTCTGCCTATCCTCATGAGAGAGATGCTTCAGACCCCTCATCATAGCCTTCCTCTGGGCCCTTTCTAGTAGATCCTTGTCTTTCTTGTCCTGAGAAGCCCGGAACTGGACGCAGCACTCCAGATCTGGCCTCACCAGGGCTGAGCAGAGGGGCAGGATCACCTCCCTTGACCTGCTGGCAATGCTCTTCCTAATGAACCCCAGGATCTTATTGGCCTTCTTGGCCACAAGGTCACTGGTGGCTCATGGACAGCTTGTTGTCTACCAGGACCCCCAGGTCCTTCTCTGCAGAGCTGCTTTCCAGCAGGTCAGCCCCCAGCCTGTACTGCTGTGTGGGGTTATTCTTTACCAGGTGCAGGACCCTCATTTGCCTTTGTTGAACTCCATTAAGTTCCTTTCCCCTCAAGTCTCCAATCTGTCCAGGTCTCTCTGAATGGCAGCACAGCCTTCTGGTATGTCAGTCACTGCTCCCAGTTTTGTACTGTCTGCCAGCTTACACTCTGGCCCTTCATCCACTTCATCGATGAATGAGTTAAACAAGACCAAAGCCAGTACTGACCCCTGGAGAACATCACTATGTTACATCCAGCTGCCTGTAGAAGGCCTGATAGATTTTTTTACCTGTCAAGGTGGCTGCTACTAAACACCCACAATAGCATCACCACGTTATCCTGCCCCTTAATTCTTACCCACAGGCTCTCAACACATTCTTCATCCAGCCCTAAGCAGAGCACCATACATTCCAGTTGCTCTCCCTTATATAAAGAGCAGCTCCACCACCTTGATTAGTTGCCTGCCTTTCCTAAAAAGTACATAGCCATCCATGACAACATTCCAGTCATGTGTGCTATCCCACCATGTCTCTGTAATCCCAGTGAGATCATGGTTGACACACAGATCTCTAATTCTTCCTGTTTATTCCCCATGCCATATGTGTTGCTGTACAGGCAGTTCTGGGGGGCATAAAAGCATTCAGGCTTTCCAGGAGGAGGGTAAGAGGATCCATCACAGCCATAGACACCCTTGAGGTGGTTGGCCTTCTGGTTTTGCTTCAATTAAGGAGCATTCGTCACTTTTTGATATTTTTTCTGAAAGTTCTAAAGCAACTCAGATCCAGAGCTTGAATCTACTGACTGCTTTGGAGAACTTATTTCCTAAACACTTTACATCTCAGGCTGCAGCAAAACGAAGGAGACAGTTCA
Source organism: Corvus brachyrhynchos (assembly GCF_000691975.1). Classification (NCBI taxonomy): domain Eukaryota; kingdom Metazoa; phylum Chordata; class Aves; order Passeriformes; family Corvidae; genus Corvus; species Corvus brachyrhynchos. The sequence goes on from NW_008240037.1 coordinate 124,917, forward strand.
TACTATAATTTGTTTGAAAAGAGGTAAATAATGGACATTTTATTTCTAATTCCATTATAATAAAATAGAGAAGATTAGATAACTGCCAAAGCCAAACCTTTTAAGAAGAAATGCTGGCCCCCTAAAGACAGTGACATGATTTTCTGTGACTTGAATTGTGCTCATGTATAATTTTACTGTTTCATTGGAGTGTGTGATGCAAAACAGGCCCTTTTTCATATACAGTGATTTTCCAGGTCAAGTGGCAAAACATAAAAGGTAAGGACAGGTGGCTTCCACACTTGTTATAATTTGAGGCAGGGAAGGCATATCATGTGTCCATGACAAGAGACAGAGGAAGGGTAAGTGATAATCTGAAGTGCAGACTGAAACCCAGTGCAACTGGAATAACACTTGAGACTAATGACCTACCAAGATGTTGTGACATTTTACCACTTGTAAAGTAAAATAAATTCTGCACTGCAAAAAAAATATTAACTCCAGAAGGGTTAAGTTTTCATTTTCCTAAGTGTCTTAGGAACACTTTTCTCTTCTACACTAGCTGAAGAAAGAAAGTTTTGTCTTGTTCTAATTGTCCAATCCACTCTGCAGTCAGAGTGCACAGTAACATTCCAGCCCTGGAGTTTGAAATTACCTACTAATGACACAGGAAGTACCAGGCAAGAAAGGTCTGTTCCAGCTGCCCAACAGGACCAGCTAATATGCTCAAATACATTTTCAGGGGTGAGGAAGCAGGTTGTTTGTTCTATTCATTCTGTGCCAGGGTTGCTAGGATGTTGAACAAGGTTGTATTTACACAAGAAGTTCTTTGCTGATATGAGAATACTGGCATACTCTGTTGGCAAAAGGTTTTCATGCAATTGCAGACTACAATAGCAGAACTGTGGAAAGGCACCCCTCATCAGTGAGACAGTGGAAGTAAAATAACTTTTTTTTCTGGCTTAACCCTTTTTGAATTAGAGAGTCCTGATAATGCAGCTATGTTGGGGCAGAGGTAAAAGGAACTGAAAGCTTCAATATTACTCTGGGCAGAGTGTATTGTAACTTGTATTACAAGTTTCTAAGTAAATACATGTGTGAGGAAAAGAGGGGAAAGGGTGGTAGCAATGAGACAGAGCAATAAAAGTTGTCCTCTAGGAATTCTTAAAGATCTGGAATTTACTTTATGTAAATTACTGCCAATTTATATTTTGTATGGAGACAGAATTGTATCATCCCATGGAATAATCTAGGAGGGAAAATTCAGGAAGGAGTGAATCATTGATAGCCCAAATATTAACAGAAGCACAAGAACAATTGAGTACAAACTGGGCACAAACAAATTTAGTCTGAAAAACATGGGAAAATTACCAACCAGTAGAGGACTAGCATCTTGTAATTGCTCCCCAGTAAAGAAATTGTAGTGGCAAGAACTGTCAGCTATTGAGAGACTGACAGTAGGATACTGTTCACCAATGCACTTGATGACCCACGAGGATGCTTCCAGTCCTAAGTTCTCAAAACTGCTTTAGGAGATAAACCAGAAGATAACAAAAATTTAGAAAGACAGAAGTACTGTTTCCTGGATGTCAAATACAAAGCAGTTTCAGCTCCAAAAGATGTCTGGGTGAAAAATGCTACTTCATACTGTTATTGCTGGCTACCGCTTTTTGATGTCGTATAAGAACAATGCAAGAAATTAGCTTGAAATTAATTTGATAAAGTTACTTTTTAAGGGAAAGTCTGTGGCAGTTTGCAAATGACTGTAGAGGGAGCAGTACCTAATGGCTCTTTGTCAGCAACAAATCCCTTTGTGGATCACATCCACTGATGGACTTCTCACAAAGGAGAAATAAAAACAACTTCAGGTATATAGAGTTTCTTCCTTGTCCCCATTGCAGAGCTGTAGTTCTTGTATCCCAAGCAACTGTTCTTCCTAAGATGCATGTAAACTTATTACTGATGAAGTGGAAGATATCTGCAGGAGTAGGAACATGACCCAGGTTTTATCAGGTAGCTCAGGAGAAAAATGCTCCCCTCTGCCTGTCATTGCTAGTTTTCAGAGCCAGTTTTCCCTAATTCAAAATTTCTGCCTTCCTAGTAATGCTCGGTATTGTGGAAATGGTGAACAAACAATTTGAGCCTGCCCTGAAAGACTGTTGTCCTTTGGCTTATAGATCCTTTTAAAACACTGTTTCTCTGACACAGAAATTACACGCATGCTGTGAATCATGTTAATTACATGCCAACTCAAGTGTCACCATAGTACCTTATACAGTGGAAATGCCACCATCTGGTGGTTGCATCTCTGCTGAGAGACATTCGTGGTGGTATTGGGGATTGAGCTGCCTCTGCTCAGGGGGGATATCCTGCTTTAGATTTAGAGATTAAGGCTCCCTGGAAGTCATTTCTCCTGGACAAAGTTCCACTTTATAGGCATACCAGATAGGCCTAGCAATGTGGAGTAGGAGACACCAGAATAAATGCTTGTTTTTCTCTTTTTCTTTTTCTTTTTCTTTTTCTTTTTCTTTTTCTTTTTTTTCTTTTTCTTTCTTTTTCTGTTTTTCTTTCGCTTTCTCTTTCTCTTTTTTTCTCTTTTTTTTTTTTGTGGTGTGATTTTATTACTGAGAAGCTTGTTATGTTAAGACACTTCTAACACGAGCTTTGATTAAAGTTGCTTTTTTTGAGAGGTCTTGGTAGGAAAGAATCACAAGATGACGTAACATAAGATAAGAAACAAAAACAGAGGCCATCCGCACACTTCTCAAACCCACAGCTGCTCCCTCTTTCTGTTTATATGATTCCTATGGTCTTGACACCACCAGGAGCTTATTGTCTCCCTACAAGACATGCTTTAGAGAATCTTACATTTCTCTAGTAATTTTTTTCTTGTTATCAATGTCACTTTGTTCTGGAGAGGTTTTAGTTAGGGTGTAATTTTATATGCATCCTTCTGAGGTAGCTTAATGAGTTTTGTTATGACTGTCACCATGTTGTTATGACTGTCACCATGTTCTAGGCTGAGTAAAAATATTCTTTAAATTAAAAAAAAAAATTAAAAAATAATTCTGTTCCTGCATTCCAGGAGGGCAGCAGAGGAACAGAGATGGTTGCAGTAAAGACATTTTGGATTTACCCTAGGACAGAAGAGAGCACAATAAGACTTCATACTTATACTTATGAAAAAAGAACTGATGATAAACTTTGAGCAAGACAGAGGATTTTATGCCTTTTGACTGAGGAATTTTGAGTTTACCTGATTTTTGGAAACCAGATTTGTGATTAGATTTCTGACCTGTTTTGTGCTAGTTAAGACATGAAGTTCACAGCAAAATGAATTCATGATCTAAAGCAAAGCTCTGCTCTGTGTGGTACAACAGAGCTGCAGGGTGAGATATTCTGTATAACTTGTGTAAAATTTAAAATGAAGCTTTGATGCATTTCAGCAATATGTTACATAGAGCAGGTCATCTATGTGACCTGCAGGAAGTCAAGCTTTTTTGTCTTTTTCCAACAACTTTTTATTATTTTCAATTATATTTATAAGTCTTGGATATAGGGCTGCTTCACCTCACAGACTTGCATGGTGCCTAGTCCGAGGGGCATCAGTCTCTGCTGGGATCCCTTGGCAGTATTACTATGTAAGACAGGTTCTTTCACCTTGCAAGAAGTATTTTGACATCTACAGCAGCCTGTTCTTGGCTCTCCCTCTTTCCTGAGTGCTTCTTGGATGCACGTTACAGTGCTGATACTGTAACATGTGTATCAAACAAGGAGGCCTGTGGAAAAGAAATAGATATGGACCGATTCTTGATAGATGTTTCAGAGATGTTCATTTCTCCAGCTGCATGGCCGGGGCTCTGCTGAGGAACTGCTGCAATCATGGGACCCGAGGGTCCTTGCTCGCGCAGGGAAACACAAAACAACCAATGGGGAACGAGGCTGACCAGGGGCAGGGAAACCCCGTGCCTCCCCCCAGGGCCCCTCTCCCAGGGCTACGTGCAGGGGGGAAGGGATCCCGACATTTCACCCCTTTATTTTTAACAAAAAGAGATTTAAAACTTAACATTGAAAACAACAAGGACAGTTTCAAAACAAAACAAGCCACCCTCCTGAGTCTTTAAATGTCCAAACAGATTCTCTGAACATCTTAGGGCTGACGGAAGGGAGACAGGATTCTCTGAGCATGCTTTGTGGGGAAACTGAGGCAGGAGAGGGTTTGGATTAAACTGGGGATAGGGTAAAGTTAGGAAAGGGTTCATATTGGGTATAGGGTAAAAGGGGAAAGTGGGCTGTGGGTAGGGAAGTTGCTGGGATGGATATTGTTTATAATTTTGTGCATAACGGCTGCCTGTGACTGGAATACCTCCAGGCCCAGTAACATTCGCTGCTTGAAAACTCTTCTTTCCTTGCACTATATCAAACTGCACAACCTCCCCATCTCCTACACTTTGCAGGTAATTTTTAGGGTTATTCCTTTTAATGGCAGTTCTATGGATGAATAAATCTTCCTATGCATCATCTCATGTTATAAATCCATAGTTGTTTTTTACATTGTACCATTTCACAGTTCCTGTGATTTTCATTGCTACAACTTCTATCACGTGCTTGAGTGTTTGTCGTGGCTGCTTGTCCCGTGTGGCCGCTGCCTCACCGACTCCAATGTCTCAGCTGGGGACTTGCGTTGCAGCTGCTCTGCGCCCTCTGAGCAGCGCTGCTCCGGCGCGTGTCTGGGCTCTGCGTGGCCCCGTGCCCTCGTTTTGGCCAGGCCCGTGAGCGACGGCTCCCCCGTGCCCTGCTCCAGTGCACATTTCAGCTAGGCGCAGCTCCGCTTTCCTGCTGCTTCCTCCGTGCCTCGCTCCGCTGCCGACACTGCAGCTCGCGCCGCTCCGCCCCCGCATGGGAATTGCCTCGCTGCTGCTTGCAGAGCGCTTGGTCCACGTGGCCTGGGTTGCACAGACCCTGAAGCAGGCTTCCCTTCACCAGGACACAGCTGACATTGCTCAACAGTCTCAGTAATTAAATAATATTCAAGAAAATATTCTTCCACTGGCATATATTTTTACTCAAAAATTAACTCTGTCCAAACGGTGTTCCAAAAGTCTTTGGTAAGAATTAAATTCCAAGAAACATAGAAAAAGTTCTTAAACAACCATGCCAGGAAGTGTTTCAGTTCCTTTTGAGCTTGAATTAAGCTAGAATTTACAAATCGTTGTTCAAGAATCTTTTT
>NW_008240037.1:130170-137285 GCF_000691975.1 Corvus brachyrhynchos
CCTTTCCACAGTTCCTCCATAGTTTAGATATGGAATAGCAAAACAAAAACAAGAAGAGGAATCCAGAGTTTCCAGAGTTTATTCACAAATCAGTCAATGTAGGGACTGGGCATTGCTCTGCTCACAATTCTCTACCATTTGTTACAGTGGGGATACTGTAACACATGTATCAAACAAGGAGGCCCGTGGAAAAGAAATATATATGGACTGATTCTTGATAGATGTTTCAGAGACATGTTTGTTTCTCCAGCCACATGGCCGGGGCTCTGCTGAGGAGCTGCTCAATCACGGGACCTGAGGGTCCTTGCCCGCGCAGGGGAACACAAACCAACCAATGGGAAATGAGGCTGACCAGGGGCAGGGAAACCCCGTGCCTCCCCCCAGGGCCCCTCTCCCAGGACTACATGGCAGGGGGGAAGGGACCCCGACAGATGCAGGCAGGGAAATACAGGTAGGAAATACATCCACACACATTAAATCCCATGAAGTAAAATAGCTAAGGTGCATGGATGGTAGGGTCTGTTGCTTCAAGGAGAACTGGAGACACGATAACGTGCGTGCAGGACACCCTGTTCCGTCATACTACACATCCAGCCAGGAAAGTTTGTTATCCAGCTCTAAAAAAGCATTGAAAATTGAGCAAATGGAAAGGGAGAGCAATTAATAGATAATTTTCTCTTGAAGTCCTCCTGCTTTTACTCTGTTGTGTGAAGCACAATTGATAATGCGTGTGATATTTTTTCAACTGGCCACTCTCATCTGCTTCCTGCACCTCAGATCTTCCTTTTCCTATGTCTGATGTGTGTGTCATAGTCAGTGAGAAAGGCTGGAGCTGTGTGACTGAAACACAGCAAACAGCTTTGCAATTGATTTTTCCTCTCCATTGTTAGAAAACATCAGAGTGTTTAAAAGATCTCACTGGGAATTGCAATCTTCTTCCCCACTGGGTCTTTGTAACTTGTTGATTAAACATCTTAGCCGGGGTTTTTGCAGTGGCCTAAAACAAGGACTGACATGAAAATACTTTGTCAAAGGGTAACCTTCTCATTCCAGGCATTTTTAACCTCACACTGACATTGATTTTAGCTGTAACAGGTTCTTGGAATCCCTGAGCTTCCCTCTGGTGGTATTCATTGCCAATGATGTCAATGGCAACCCTGCACGCTGTCTGTCCATGCCTAGTTCCTTTCAAAAAAATCAGTGTGCAGTGACACCTGCTAACAAGCAAGTGGAGAAAAAAGGCCCAGAGAGCAGGTATTTTTGCTTGTTATGTGCAAGACCATCTGTCTGCTACCTGGCAGCTAAATGTTTACTGGCTAGCACGTGTGCCTGGTTGAAGACTTAATTGTCTACCACTGTTCTTAGCTACCAGTTATTGAGTGCCAAAAATGTGTTCCCTGCCCTATGCTAGGAGACACAGCTTTCTCATCTTCAAACAGCTCTCAGGAGAGAAGATAAATAATAAACAATCACAAGCTCCTTGGTTGGGCTTAATTCGTACAGAAATAGACTTACTCCCCTGCTTTTCCAATAGATGTTTGTCTTTCAGTGGATTTCCTCAAAAATGCACAAAAGCCAGGAAAAAATGGATTTATAGAGGTTTTTATAATGTGCCATCCTGTTTTGTTTGCTGCAAAGTAGTGTCTGGAATTACTGCATTGTCTAAATATGCATAAGGAGAGTTTTCAAGCCACAGAGATTTCAGGGTCTCTTGTACCTAATCCTTCTATCTACACAATCCAGTTAATGCTGCTCCTATCAAGACTTTCAGACACCTCAGAGAAAATAATATTGCTCCGGGGCCACAGGGACATACAATGGAGCAAGATGATCTATGTCCACTAAACACAGGACATAAACTCCCCTGCTTCGTCCCCACACCTGAAGCTTCTGGAAAAAAAACCCAGCCACAATAAATAATTTCTGAAGTGACTTTTAAATGCATGACAGGCTTCATATTGCATTACTTCTAAGTGTCAGATTAGTCTTAATAGAAGTATGTTATTAAATAATTCAATAATCACATGAATTTCAGATTCTGTTTGACTGAAGACTATATGAAAGAGAATAGATAGCATAAGCATCAAGAAAAACACTTTATATACACTAAATAACTTGGTCACTAGTTTGGCAAAGTAAGTTTTGTTCCTAGACTACCTAAAAACATCAGTAAGCAAAAAGAAAATTTAAAAATTCCTATGTGTTGGGAACCTTCCATTACCTTCTAGCTGAATCTCTAGGGCTTTATATGTTTATATCAATTAACTTAATGCCTGAAGGAGGTGATAAAAATAGGTAAGCTGCATGTGGCCTAAAGTCCTTTGGAAAAACAGGACTTATGCCCTGCATACACTCTGGAAAATTACAATCCTGTTTTAATATTCTGAGGCATAATAGGATGGTTGGCCTGAAATGGGTCATTAAACAAAAACTGCTGTCAGGTTTTTCCAACAGCTACAGTTTCAGTCTTTAATTTTCCACTGGCCTGAATGTCTTTTTCAGGGATCTACTTCATGTATAAATGTAGGAAATACAGTTGTTAGGTCCAATTCCTACACCATCTTCTCAGACAGCAGTCTGGCAGAAGAAAGTTTCACGTGGTGGGCAGCCTGGGGTCCTACCTGTAGGTTACAATGAGAACTAGACCAAAAAATATTGTCCTTGCAGTGTGTCTTGGTTTTGAAAGACAGGTGTCTGCTAAGGAAGGCAGAAGCCTCCCTTGAAGTGGCAGATATGACCCCTTTCCCTCTGAGTTATTATAATTTTGAAATCAAGGGCCTTTAGGCAAAGATGTGGGAAATAGGAATAACAGTTCTTTACGATATATATATATATATATATACAGTCAAACAAAAAAGAATAACATTCAAAAAGATCTTCTAAAGTGGCATTATTCTGATAGTAAAGGTATCCTTTTCCATGAACCATCACAATTTGCAGTTACAGGCACAGAAGGTTCAGCATTTGTTATATATCCTCAGCAGATATTTATAACTTGATCCCAACTATGAAGTCATTTTGCATCATTTTCCCCTTGATATTACTTCTGGTAGAGTGTCATTTTCAGTAAGACCTGAGGAAGTGCCAGATTATACACACTCATGAATTTAAACTGTCCCTACATATTAATTAATTAATTATTCAAATTTTGTTTCTGTTCCTCTTTATCACTGTGGCATTTTTAAAGAAGCAAAACAATGAAATACAAGTAGCAGCAGTTCACAAGTCATTGACAGTTGTTAGACTCACAAAAGTTTTATCTAAATACAAGGAAGACGCAATTATTTAATTGGATTTGGAATCAGTGGGACTGAAAGGAAAAGGTTAATGTAATCCAATGATCAAAAATCTCTTGGATTACCATTTATGACAAATCTCCATACATATTTTTCTCTTTGATGCTAGCTACTGAGTTGCTAAATCAGTTTTGAAACATGTGAGATTCCTTTCTCTGCAGCTTCTCTCTCCGGACAGCGAACTGAACCCACACCCAGGTGAAACAAAAAAAGTGGCCAGGCCCTTTTGTCTTCTCTTAAGCACCCAGCGATTTATCGTCTTAGTAACAGAATGGGGGAAAATTCCTTTAACAGAAAAAAAACCTAGATCTCTTAAAACCCCAACACAGTGTTTGTCTTCCAGGTACTTAGTTTGAACACTGGGGGACAAGACCTCTCCATCTTTTCTGCATCACTGTGCATGGCCCTGGATCAGATTAAACACTCAGCAGAGGAGCTTGCTTTGTAGACTGCATGTTAAAAATGGGAGATTGATGGAGTTTGTCAGTCATCTTGATACGAATTTGAAGAATAGTTTTTAATTTAAAAAATAAATCTTGAAGGTGGATTCATAAAACACCTAGGGAAGAGGAGACTTCAAGGCATCTCAGAAGCAGTCATCCAAAATGCATGAGGAGGTTGCTGAGCAGATGTAGCCAGGCCGTTCTGAAAATGCTCTTAGCATTGGGCCATTAAGATATGACCCAAGCTGCCCAGCAGCCAGCTTTAGAGGCCTTCTGGGTGGGCAGAACCCGTTAGATGGAGTCATGTGATATTTTAAATTTTTTCTCTGGATTCAGGGAGCAAGTTAAACTGTTCAACTGGGCAGGTGATGATTGACTCAAGAAAATGCCCACCTCTTTTAATTGTCCTAAATGTGACCAAGACAAGTGTTTTATTCACATCCTCTCTGTGTCAACTTAAAGAATCCAGGCAAAGTGAAATACCTAAAATGAGAAATGCTTAGAATTACCAGCCATCAGACACAGCTGTTCATGGAGGTGTTATGAGGGAGTTGAATTGCATCCTGGCAGAAGAAAGGAATGAGTTTGTATGCACTGCTTTCTGGGCAGGCTACTCAGCAGTTCAACAAGCAAAGAGGAATTGCATCAGCTCTCCGTAATGTCTGTAAAATTTAGTCCATGTCTCTCACTACCCCAGCCTGACAGATCTTGCTGATTTTTAGACACTTTGCAGAAGTAAAATTGCATTTTCTTTTCAAATGTTGCCATGCAGGTCCAGACTTCAGTGTGTTGCTCCCCTGTGTTGCCTTTGCCCTCTCGTTCCTCCAGTGGGAAAAGCACACTTACGAGCGGCTTTCACATGGACTTATGAATAAATCTGGGAGCATGGAGTTGCTGTTGCTATTGCCTGTGAGACATAACAACCTGGACTAGTTTTGTCATGTTCTTCCTTCATCCCAAGATGATTATTTCTTATTACTCCTCACCCATCTACAGGAGACTATAAAACTGTCATTCTGATCCAACGACTAAACCTGTCAACAAATGAACACTAATGTACCTGGCCAGCAGATGACTCCTGCCTCAATTATGCATTGCTGGCATGCTTACAGCTCTGCTTACCTATTGCTCAGGCAGTCAGCCAAACCATTGCCCTGTCAACTTTAAAAGATTTCCTGAGGCTCAACAAGCTTAAGGAGCCACATGGTGGCAACATTAGATGCTCTTGTTCTTGCTTTTCCCATATAATTCATACTTCCTGAGACTTAGTAGTTTTGGACATCTTGCAAAACAATTACTACCAAGGCATTTAAATAGGACTGCTTTGGAGTTGAGATAATACAAGAAGATTAAATTATGGAAAATATCAAAGCTATTTCTCTTTAAGAGAGCTGAAACCAGAAATTTGACATTTCTCACTGAATTTTTAAAGTGCTGGACATAGATTTCTTTTTTAATCATAATAAAACCTTAAGTACTCTTATTGAGAATATTCTTTATCCTGTTATAGAAAAACAAAAAATTATTTACCTAAAGAGTTATTCTTTATTATGTAACTATTTTGTTTATTAGTATTTGATTAAAGTATTTAGCTTTAGTTTGCAATTTTAGTTTTCAAATCAACTAGCACCAAACTGTGTCAGAAAAGTCCTATAAAACTGCTCCTGCTGTGAATAGATAGAATCTGTGTATCTGCCTATCCATTTGGTCTTTAAATCTGAAACAGAAAGAATTTGCAACATACTGATTAAAATTAAATTATTTGTTAATTTACCCTTATTTGAATTCTTTGCAAATATGAAGGGAAACTAGTCAATTAATTAGAAAAAAACCCCAAAAACTTGTCTAAGTGAAATGAAAATAGCAGTACAAAGTGCCTAGGTAAGGCATGCTAGTACTTCATTTAATTTGCCTACTTTCCAATTTTATTCACAGGCTTATGTAGACTGTTCCTATTACTTTTAACAGGAAGTTCCCTGAAAGCCTTATCACTACATGAATGCAGTGCTTGATAGAAGAATAATTAACTTGTCTTATGAACTAGTGCTAGTGTGAACACAGTTCTGTACCATTACAGCTTTGTCCAGACTAATCTGTTAAGGAGAAAAATTGTCATTGTAACAGTGGATAAGTGATCCCATTTGTTATTATTTATTTTTCATTATCTGTGCTAAAAAATGGTAAAATTTATTGGGATTACATCACAGGGCAGCCAATCTGTATTTCTGGCCCTGTATGGTTCTTTCTGGAGGTACTCAGAGACAGCTTGCACATGCACATTCCTCAAAATACCTTAAAGTTCTGTGGCCACACCCACTGCTGTTCACAATGCATGGATTAAGGGCTCTCAGGCCCCAGGTCCTGGTGTGACATCCAGCTTCTATAACTTGAGAGACAGCTGCCAGGGCACAGAATGTCTGAGCAAGCATGGCAAGACCAGCCTGTCAAATGTACTGTGAACGCATGTGGAGTACAGGTACGTGCTTGTTGTGTTCAACATCTGGGAGAACTGGCGCATCCAGCAGCATAATTGCAGTCTTTGCTGGTGTGATATTTGTGCAAATAAGAAGTGTTTGGTGAATACAATTTGCGTTTCCATCTAGGGAAACTTCTGCGCCGAGATTTTTAATTCCTTTCCCATTGCTGAGCTCATCCTGTTCACAGTTCTTTTACCAGGAAATAGCTGTCTATCTTAAGACTCTGACAGATACTCCAGAAGGTTAAAGTTAAATGATTGCTGCATCTCTCTGATGGAGGCTGTTTTCCTTGAAGAGGGTAAGACTTAATTTTTTCATAAGCAGCTCCTGAACTGCTGGAATGTCTCACACAATGATAAACTAATGCCAGATCCTATTGGCTGTAGGACATCAAGCCCAAAACTACCATAGTTTAGGAGCTGTTAAGAGGTAATCATAGTCAAAGAGAGCCTGGGGATAAGACTAATCAGAATGCATGCTGTAGCCATCCATTTTTCATTTATTGCTCTGTATAAATCAGAGCCCATAGAGGCTGAAGTTAATCTGTGGAAATCTCCAATCTTACTATTTCTCTCCCTTTCCTCTCAGGTGTGTTTGTTTATGCTATATCCTTCAGTTTTCTTTTTCTGTTACCTTTTAAAAGACTTTTTTCCCCTTTTCATTTAATTTTCTGTCTGAAGCATAACATCACATGATGTCCTGAGGGGAATACTGCAATGAGGAGAAACAGGTGATTAGGTGATGTTGTGACTTGATCGTTATAGGCTTTTCTTTTTTCCTCAAGAATGCTATTGCTGTGCTGGAAGATGTTAATGGCTGCCATAAAGTTTGTCTTTGATCTGCAGAAAATTCCAAGCCTCATTAATCCCCTGGTTATGGCGGGGGGCCCCCCCTCTCTC
>NW_008240037.1:137334-141526 GCF_000691975.1 Corvus brachyrhynchos
GCCCACCCTCCATTCTGTCTAAACAAGAAGCAGCAGCTAAGCTCCCATATGAAGTAAATTTGCTGAAAACAGTAGAAGCCACCACCCAGGCAGTTATCCTACAAAGACAAGCTGAAGTATGAACTAATTTGCGAAGAACAAAGAACTTTCTGAGAAATTTTTACATATTCATTGACTAGACATCAACCAATAGGAGCTATGTGCTTAGAAATAATCAGAAAACTGGGATAAAACAAAGAGGCAATGTGTGTGGCCCAGGGGAAAGCCAAGACAAAAAGCTTCTGTTGAGCAGAGTACCTACTGAAAATGGAGAGCTAGATTTCTGAGCAAAGAAATAACCTTCTGCTGTTTGCTCCTACCATATTCAGGGAAATGCAGCTTTGTGTACATTCTTTGCAAATACACAGGCTTTCTTCAGAGACACTTCAATTGGCCTGAATCACAGTTACTCCTATGAAAACAAAAGTGTGAAGATGGTAACTGGTGGCTAAATGTTGGGAGAGGACAACAGCTGGTTGAAAATGCGAGATATTTTAAAAAGTTTGCTCGTTTGCTGAGATTGCAGATTTTTTCTGCTTGGAAAAACGCTGTTCGTGTCTGTGACTGCCTCAGTGAGGCTCAGGGAACTGAGGCATCATGCAGCTCAGACTGCCTTTCTTTTTTCACCTTAAGTAACTGCAGCATAAATCTGTCAGATGAATGATCCCCATGACTGTACAGGTGAATAACCAAATTCTAGTAGCTTTGGTGAACTTCTCCTCAGCTCTCAATCCTTGCAAAGATAGTTCCCACTTTTATTGCTTTATATGGTTAAGGAAGATTAGAAGACCATAAATCTGCAGAGTTGAGCTTAAGACTAGACAGAAGTGTTTCAGGCTGCTGATCTGGTTTGGTCACTGTCAGAGCTCTTTTGAAAGCACACAACTGATCTAAAGAAGCTTTTTGTGTCAATGAGAAGTGGGTCACTGGTGTAGTTTTATTAGGCCATAGTCTAATGATGGAGTTTATTTCTACTTTGGTGCCTCTACCAACACAAGGCTTTTTCCTAACTTGTGTGATAATTTTGTGACCTACAGGATTTTTCAAGCTAAGAATTGTGAGGAAACTTCCCTGGAATTTCTTTCAAAGACAAACCAAAATTTGTGATTCAAGTTAAAAAAAACTCTTGATATTATTTTATTTTATCACAAACAGCTTTGGGATTAATTTATTTTCTGTATGTATCTTTATTGTCTGTAGAGTCATACATTTATTTTCCCATTTATCAGTTTGCCTTTAGACTGATAAGTTTTGAAAGACTATTTGAAGTCCTTGTTAGCTAATATCATCAGTGCTTCCTTTCCTTTGGGACTGCTTATACATATTTAACTTCCTACGCCTGAAAAAAAAGTCACTGTAAGGATCTACTGCTGCCCCATTCATACTGTTATTTGACCCATTTCCATCAGAAAGGGGAATTGCTAATCTAGGCCAGATATTTTAAAATGTATCTGGATCCAGAAACACAATGAGACTTGAGTCTTTTTGGATTTAAATAAGGATCTTGAAACATATTTGTATTTATTAGTTAGTTGCAAGATATCTGTGGAAAATTTTGCTGCCATGAAATCAGAATGGAAATTATGACTTTTGATGGCAGCATACAAAACAAACATTCAGAAGAAAATGTTTGTTGTTAGTTATCAATTGCTACAGCTATTTGATTTTGAAGTGGTGTATCTGATCTCTTTTAAATTCCTACTGAAAAGAAGCCTATTTAAAAACCAGAATTGCAAGGGCCATCTGTAATTTTTCCAGTTTTTGTAGACTTGGCAGGGGACTTAAGGCCTGGAAGGAAAAGGTATCTGTGTTACACCTCTCCTCTGCCTTCCAACCCCTGTGTGCTGGTCAGCATGTATGCTGTGTGGTTTGGGGAGTTTGCTCCACTGCAGCCTTCTCAATACCTATTCTTCTCAGAGAAAGCCCGCCTAACTTGGCACTATCTTCACCTCTCAGAAGTGCAAACTTTGGCTTGGAAATTCCTATCAGATTGCATTTTATTTTGACTAATTGTATTCTAATTAATTTTTATTTGTAAAACAAAGAAAATGACAGACACAGTATGTCGATGCTGTGAGTAAATATAGCCCAGCTATCTAAGCTGACCTGCTGTTGGAAAATCTAAGTAACTCCGATCCTTCCCTTCATCATTCTCTCATCCCCAAAGTAATAAAAGCAGAGTTATAACAGTGAACACCTGGCATGTTGGTCACGCAGCATGACTTTACATTGTAATCTTCTTGTCAAGGAGCTGAAAATAGCATTGTGCTGCAGTGTTCACTAGTGCTTCAGGAAGGGAGACAATAACCATTTGGCAGCAGCCAACACGCTAACTGTGAGCGATACAGAGGTATTCCTCAAATTGTTTCCCTCCTCTCATCCTGAAAACATTCACCCTGCATCCCCTGGTAATGTATCACTGTGGGCCTCATGCCCAGTCTCCAGCTACAAAAGTGGTGGGCAGTCACTGTGCTGCACACAACCAAGTGGTCTCTCATATAGCAACACTCACTCTGGTTTTCAACATAATAGTGCATAAAATTAAATTAATTCTAGCATGTTCAGTGTGCCATATAATTTCCAGGTAAGAATGGCAACAAAAGGCTATGAATGAATTGAGGTGAATCATGGGCAGATACAAATCATAATATGCAATTATTGAACTACACAGCAACCCAGGAATACAATATTTAGAACAGAAATTTGGACAGGACACCTTGCCCAAAGAGAATTTTTGAAGGAGATTGAAAGGGTGGAGAGTGTTGTAGCTAATCTGGCACCAAGGAAATGCCAGACAGGATTATTGGTATCACAGGGATTAAATAGAAGTCAAGGAATAGTCACAATTTTCCAAAAGTGGATGCTATTGTAGCAGAAAAAAATTGTTTTAAATTCTTCCGGGAAAAAAGCACAGTATTGGGAAGATGTAAATCTGAGTATTTTTATGTTCAGTCACTCATTCATATGCACAGCTAACACAATAATCAGTGGACTAACAGCACTTGTACACTTTCAGGTTTGGGGAACTGAGTATTTAATTATTAATATTTTTGTATTGCTTCATTACTTGAGCACAGCTCTCTGGGTTACCTTCTGCAGATATATACATCGGAAGTAACAAGCACACCAAAGGTAAGAGGCACAGTAACATGGTGTATTTGCAATGTTTACTCACATTTGATGCTAGGCTGGCAATTCAACTGTATAGGGCCAGTCAACTTGCATTCACTAGCCCGAAGTGGAGGTAATCCCTGATCTGATCACTAAATTTTAAATTTTGGCATACTAGGAACAAGTAAGAATTCTGAGTGCTAATATTGTAACAGTTTCTCAAAAATGGAGTAAGATATGTGGAGAAATGTGGGGATATGTTCTCCAAGATATGTGGAGAATTATGCATGTTCTAATTCCCAGGCACTATGAAAAGAAAGCTGGTAGTCCGCTGACAGGAAAATATATGTATAATCAGTACAACTCCATGTTATTTTATAGAAGATGGTAAAAAAATTATGCTTTTCTTCACTGAGGATATTACTTCCATGAAAATTCATTTATTTACCAAACTCATAGTCTGCTTTGACATATTCTGGACACTTGAGTTAGTACTACCTGGCTTTCTCATTAAAAAAATAATGCTATACAGGGTAAATCAAGCATACTGGATTGCACAGGTTAAGAACTAACTAACTGCAGCCCACCAAAACAAGCACCAGAGGGAAATGGTGACTTCTCTTACATGGAACTGCTTTTTTCTGAAGCTTTGTAGAAACTCTGCACAGAACACCATGCAATGCTGCTTCTGCTGGGGATAAGAAAAGGTGGGCAGCATGCCAATTAAGGAAGAGGGTGGGACAGTCATACAAAACAACGTGGACTGTGTAGTAAAATAAATCCCTTTTAAGCAAAATATTTATCAGCCAGGGAAAACTTTTCCTCCTCTGTATCATATGGGTTGTGCTGCACAGGGCAGGTCATAAAGAAGAGCCTTAGAAATAATTCAAAGACTGAAGAAAATGGAAAGAGCACACAGATCCAGAATTTAGCTTATTAAAACAAGATGACAGAGTATTTAATTACAGAGGGTAAGTACCGCAAGTAGGAAGAAAATAGTGGTTACTGAAGGGGTTTTTATTCAAGCATAATGAGAAAGCAG
>NW_008240037.1:141566-144091 GCF_000691975.1 Corvus brachyrhynchos
CAGGAATGCAAGACAAACCCAAGAAATGTTAAATTGGATTTTTTGGCAAACAATGAAACTGATTAACTTCAGAAAAATTCGTCAAAGGGAAGCACCAATTTATCTATTTTTCATAAATTTTTATTAATATTTGAATTGGCTCTGATGCTGAAATGGTCAGAAAAAGGTCATAATTTTTGCAATGACTGACTTCTTTTCTGGCCAGAACCTTTTCATTCATCACAGATGATGCTTTAACATCCTGTTTCTACACAAGCCTTTATTATGTATGTGCTTTGTCTGAGTTGCCCTTTTTGAACAGCCTATTAGGTGGTAATCATAGGGGTAGGACCTGATCTGCACTTTTATTTTGTCAGGCAAAATTTAGTCTGATCTCCTGTGCTTTCTTTCACTTAGACTAACAAACTCTATTTTTGTTTGTTTGTTTGTTTGTTTGTCTGGTTGTTTTTTTGTGTTTTTGTTTTTGCTTTTGTTTTTTATTTTGTTTTGTTGTGACAGGGAACTAGCAGAAGTAAAACACGGTGGAAATTTTTGTAAAATGAAATTTTAAGCCATGGTTTTGTTAATGCATTAGTTTTTTGCAAGGGTCTTCTCAGGTGAAAAATTAAGACTTGATTGCTGTTTTGTTGTGAGATATGCTGATGTGCCTCATATGCTATCATTTTTCGGTGTTTGGTAAAAGGGCAACTTGAGATAGAGGCATGGAAAATATGTAAAATTAAGACATTTAGAAAGGGATGAAAGAGTAATCTATGATGAAGGGGAATAGAGTTTGCATGTTCGAATTCTACATGATGCTCAGTCTCATTGTTTTTCCCCACTGAAAGTCAGGAAGTTTTCAAATAATTATGTTTTAGCACATTGTGTATGCTGGAACAAGAGAAAAACAGAGAGACTGCTTATAACTCATGTGCACATGACTTTTTATTCTTTTTTGCAGATTTTGACCTCTTTAATTGCCTCACTAACCAATTCATCACTTCCGATGATTTTATTTGCTAAGATAATCTAAATTGAAGAAAATCAGCTCTGGCACATGCATTCTAGAATATAAAGATATAAACACCCTGGAAAGCAGCTATTCGAATCACAGTAGTTAAGCATTCATGGCTAAAACTTGTCATTTGAGATTGATGATCACTGTTTTTGTTCCTGGAAAATGAGCTTAATATACATTTACAGCTGCTTGCATTGACTCCTTCTGGCGGCTGGAACTGTAAATGCGTAGGTGTCTAAATGGCTGGTACAGCAAAAATGAGTGTTGTGCCTTGTGCCCCTTCCAGGTTTTGGTTTATTGATCCTAGATTACAAAGTGCATGGTTGCTGAGCTGCAGACAAATGGGACTTGACAGCTCTCTCTGTGGGATATTGCTCTATGATTCAGTTAACAGTAGAGGAAACTTCTACCTAATTGACTTCTAGCTTATTGCAATTTCTTCCTGGACTGCTGTCACAAACCCCACCATTATGACTCATGCCATCTTCAATAATTCTGTGAGAGAGAAAGGCTGAAAAGTCAGGAAGAGTGATTTCCCATGTCATTCCTGAGAGGGGTCTCTTATGCTTCGAGAGTGAGAGACAACTCTCAGAATAAAAGCTCAAGTTGCCACTTGGTATTCATAACCTTAGTCTGTCAGCAATAGTACTTAGCATTTATATAATGCTCTACTGGCATTAGCTAATTAATTCTTACAACACTACTGGGAGATGAGTCACTAAACACCTTTGGAAAGACTTTCCTTTTAATACCTCTGGCAACGTTATGTGCTGAAGTGCACAGAATACTGGCACTCATCTCAAAGAAAAACTAGAAGGTGATCTTAATATTCTGGGGTAGTTTTTTAAATTTAAAAAAGGTAAAAAAAACACTCTGAAGTTTAGCAGAGTTTAGTAAATCTTGATTCAAATCTACCTTGTGTCAGAATAAAAGGGAATGCCACTGTATAATGTTAATTTCAAAGTAAATCTTAAGGGATAGTGACTGGTGTCAGTTGAAAACCCAACAGTATACTTGCTGTAAAACACCAACTTTAGATTGTTAATACAGGGGGGAAAACATTGAAAATAGAAAAAAACTCCAATATTTTCTCACCTTGACAGCTGGGCCTCCTGGATAGATATAATTATTCTGCCAGAACAGAACTACACTGCTTGACAGAGCAAACCCTGCTGCTCCAAATTGAAGGTCCTGAAGGACAAATAGTGACACTTCGTCCGTATGTCCTGGACACCAAATTCACCCTGTGGGGAAGGGATGCCATGTCTCAGTGGGGAGCAAAAATTGATATCACCCCTAGACATCAAAATTTTCCCTTGCAGGCCACTGGAGCAGAGTGCCATCCACAGAAATTAAATTGGAAAACAGATGAACCCGTGTGGGTTAACCAGTGGTCGCTAAAAGAAGAAAACTTAGAGGCACTCAAAACATTAGTAGCTGAACAATTGGCTAAAGGAAATATAGTTCCAACTAACAGCCCATGGAACACACCTGTGTTTGTAATACAAAAACTGGGAAAGAACAAATA
>NW_008240037.1:146754-162231 GCF_000691975.1 Corvus brachyrhynchos
TTTAAGTTACTAAGAGTTACAACCCAGCTTTAAAGAAAAAAAAATAGGGAATTGCTGCTGCCTGCTCTGAGCTTCCCCTCCCCCTCCCAAAGACACTTGCTCCTGCCCATGTGCTCTGAGCTCCTTTGTTCTAAGTGCGGGCAAAACCAAATGTAACTCAGACTCTTTAGCAGTGTCTGATTGGCCGGTCACCCTGGGTCCACCCCCAGTCCTCCCCTTTCCCCTTCTCCGAATAAAAGATGGTCGAGGGGAGGCTCCGCCCTCTCTTAGCTCAGCTATCTTCCTGTGAACATCTCTGGTTGTCTGTCTCATTTGAAAGCTTCTAACTGCAGGAAATTGAGCGAACAGGGAGCTATATTTCTCCCTCTTTGCTTCTGCTGATGGTATTTGCTTTGCAGCTGATACAGGTACCGATTTTAGAGCTACTAAAGTGCCAGATCACCCATGCTACCTCTCTAGGCTGCTCGAGGCTTTCTAAGGCATTAAACCACTAGCTTAGCCGGTATAAAGCTGAAAAGATACCTTCCACAAGTGCCCAAATCAAAGACTACAGTATCAGGTGACACCTGCCCATGGTGTGTGATCCACTGAACATTTTGTTCATTTGTGAGACCCAGAACAATGTCTGCAGAAAGGACTGTGATTACTTGTATACATACACAGGCATACAGCTCGGAATGCATTCTGAACTAAGCAGATTAAATATGTGGGAAGTATGACTTGACATCACATTAGTTTAAAAAAAAAAAAGAATTGTCTAACAAATAGGCACTCATTATTTTTTGTGAGTGGTAAAATGATAAATGGTAAAAAGGCTATGGCCTCCAGTGGGGAAAAAAAAAATAATGTGTTACTCAGTTTAGAAAAAGAAGGGTTTCGTCATTTCACTGAGGGAAGACTGCATCCACAAAAGAATTAGAAATGACCTTCCAGTTTGGAAAGGGGGCACATAGGTCAAGCAGAAGGTGTGATATAAACCCCTCTTTGTCCTCAGAGTTTCCTGTGGAATAGCAGGTGTTGCTGCACCCACTCATAAGCACATTCTGCAAGAATTACTCATGAACTTGGGTCTCACTACTGCAACTCTGTTGTAATTCTCACTAAATGTAGTGGGTCGAAAGGATTAAGTCTTCATAGAATTCAGAGCAGTTTGGATAACTGCCATGATTCTTATTGGGCAAAGATTTCATGAGATAAAATGACATGAATCAAAAACTTACTGTAGTCACAAAGGAGTCTTGCTCCTTTCCCTGTCCCCTTCCCATATCCAACTCTGCTTCAGTACTTATGTTGTGGGGTGTTGGTCTCTTCCATGTACTGCTTTAACTCATAAATATGGTAGAAAATTAACAAATAAAAGGACATGGACTATTTTTCTGCCTCAGGAATTATTTGGACTGGCTTACAGAGGGCTAAAAGTTAAAACCAGTGGAAGGAAGGGACATGCTTACGTTCCTGAGATGAGAGTAGGAAAGCAGAAATGGCCATGGTTGGCAGGAATAGAAAATAAGGGTAGACCAGCTCTCTCCCTTTTCACAAAATGCACCACTAGAAGATTACTGAAACATAAGATACTCCGTTTTCGGTCTGCTACATGCGTAGCCCATCTTGTACCAAAAGTTAACTTTTTCAGAGCAATGTTCCTAGACACAAATTTAACTGATAACTGTGCTCTCAGTGCAGCTATGGACATGCACTACAACTCAGGTCTCAGGTTCATCAAGCTTTGACACATTTCTTAGTCTCAATGAAGCACACTTTTGAAGTCACAGTATGGCACCACTCAAACAGTCCTCATTCAGTTCATGCTGCCTGGAGTACTGTCTTGGGAGGCTAATAGTCGTGACTGTTAGGGGCATGGACAGTACCAAATGTAATTTCCAAAGTTGCACCCAGTCAGGAGAAAATCTGAGGAAACAATTCGTCTATAGCAAAGAAATTAGAAATTAGGTTTCTTTTACAGGTATAAGAAGCGTTGTTCTCCAGAAATATCACAATAATGATTTTTGTAGGTAACAGAAGGCATGCTTATTCAAAAGAAAGCTGTCAAAAAGGTGCAGGAATGTAATGCACATTAAAACATTTTCAATCATTTTCACAAGAACATGTAATCTTATCTGCAATATGTGTTGCCAGAGGCTACTCTACACCTGTCTGTCAGAAATCTTTTAGAGACACTATTGACAGATTTGACAGGTTTCTCCCATGTCAAATGAGTCCTCGTCATTGCTCTAAAACATATGCGACCTGATAATTTGGGTAATAAATGAATACTTTGATCAGTAGAATCATAAAACATAAGTATTGCACAAAGTCTTTGGTTGAAACTGGGTATCGTACCATCTCCAGGTATAGCTACGCACAGAAATTTTAGCCGTCTTCCATTCATATTTTTTTTATTGACTTGGAAAACATAATCACTAAAAGTTTTCAACCATATGAAGAATGCTGAGGTGGTATGTAATGGAGATGTTGGACTAGTGGTCACTGAGTAATTTGAATTACTTGTTGACTGGCAAGCAGCCAAAAAGTAGGTGCACTGAGGCCAAAAAGAAGCCATGACTTTCCGATTACACACCACTGGCTACATTTTCATTTGGTATACAACAGCAGCAGCAGTTTTCCCCCAGCCTTTCTTCTGCATGCCTACATCATTAACTTTCTCCTTAATATTGATCATTAGCATTTCTATCCAAATTTAGCTCTGACTAGGGGATGAAGATGAATGGAGAGTGGCTTGCTACTGCTCATCTTGCTAATAGCTTGTGTCAGTTAACTCTACCAAACACACTTTAAGTTTTAGAAACTCCACCTTTCTGACTCTGGAAAAGAATTGGTGTCATAAGTGGAAACACCAGTGAAAGCTCAGGTCATAGTGAAAAAATGTGATCAGGAGCACTTTTCTGATGAAGGATATTTACAGACTTAGGAATTAAGAGAAAACAAAACACACATAAGGCCAACCTCTTCTTCCCTCTTTCCTTCTCCCTTGATGGCACTCCAACAACTGCTCTTATTCCATTACCTGTGTTCCAGATGACAAAAATTTAAATTGAAAGAGCCATGAGAATGACTAAGGATTAGGAAACATTTGTATAATATAAAGCCTAAGAAGCTCAGTCCATTTAATTTACTTGAAGAAAGGAAGAAGGTACAGGAATATAGTCTATAAATTCCTGTAAAAGTAAGATTAGAAGAGACAGTCTATCCCACAAAAGTGTAACAGCCTCTAATGGAAGGTAATATTAGATAAATCTAGCCTAGAAATAAGATGCAGTTTAAAAAGTGCAGGTAGTTAAGTAGTGGAGCAATTTTTAGACTTTAGAGTAGATTCTGATTTCTCACACTCTTACAACACAAATGGGCCAATTTATAAAATACATATTTCTCTATTTTAACTAGAGCTATTGAAATCATCTAGTGAAGTGAGACATTTCCTATGTTCTATACAGGAATAGACCACAAAAATCCCTTATAATCTTAGCATTGGTATATTTTCTGCTGTTACTTCCAGAATTACTGACACAAGATAAGTGCAAGTGTATATGGTCCCAATTGCAAAGGATTTGCTTTTTAAAAATTACTCTCATCAACAGCCTCTTCATTAGCACTCCTGTAGGGAGATGAGTTGGATCTTTATTGAAGTGCTTCTTACTGAAGGCTGTTAAGCATTGTCAGTCCTTACATGAAACACTTTAAATGAAAATGTGTGCACTTTAAAATACATAGTATTCATGTTTTTACAAGTGTTTTTGTACCTGAATATTAGTGAGTCCCATGTACAGAGAGAGGGAGGGAAAACTCATGAAAACAATGCTACCAGGAATGAATACTTGCACTCCACTCCTGCAACAATTTCAGCCCCTGCCTTGAAAAACCAGATGTTGCTTGTTTGCCTTCTAGTGGCTTGAATTTAGTATAGCTTCAGCCAAGAATTGGCTTTGCAAAAGAGCTAAGTGAAATGGAGAAGTTGTTAGCTCACAGCCACTTACTATTATTATAGCAAGTTGTGAAATGCCAATATGCCTCTGGTGGGAAACATCTGTGAAATACCACATACTCAATTAAGAATGTATAAGAGATCAGCAGTACATGTGTATGAAGCAACTCTAGAGAATCCTGATTTCAAAAGAACAAATGTTTTCAAAGTAGATATGGCTTCTCTGATACTGGCATCTTTTCATTCAAGCAACTACATTGATATTTTTGGCAATCTTTGTCACCACTGTGTCTCTGAAACAGTGGTCTCTGTGGAGCTGCTCTACTTAGTGTGGGACGGGTCTCCCCTGGTACAACTGGGCCTACTGAATATAGCAAAAAATACTGAGTGTGCTTTACACGTCATAACATAATTTGAAATGACCTTCACACACTCCTGTGATTCTGTCATGGAATATTTGTGACTAAGGATATAGGCAAGGACTCTCATCTAAGTTGCTGCAATATTAAGAGACTACAACAGACAATCCTTGTCCTGCTGCTACTGAGCATGTAAACATGTGTGCCTCTGTTTCCTCTAATGAAGCTACATTGATTTACATTACTGCTCAGGGCCAGACTACAACAATGTGTGAAGCAGTGATATATGAATTTACACCTGAAGTGACCTTTTATGATGCAGTATTTTAACGTGTAAAAAACTGCTCCTCTTAGTGAATGGAAACTGTTGTATTAGTGCGAATGTATTTTTTTTTGAAATACATTTTTAGTTTGTAGCACATTTTTACTCCTTTACCATCTAAACTATATTTAGATTTACAGGATGAGCATTCATATTAATAATGCACTCAGTTCCTTGCTCATTCAGAGATGACCCTTGTCTGCTTGGATATCAAGGCTGCTCTCAAATCTTGCTGGTCTTTTTCCTCTCCACTCTGGAAGACTAGTAACTATCTCTGTGCTAGCTGGACTAAATTAGTCTGCACTGCTCTGATCTGTTCTGCTGAATACTGAAGGCTTACCAGAAATCTCTGTTGCTTATAAGCTGTTCTGCTAAATTTAAGTGGGTCAGAAACTATCACCATGCTGTCACAAAAGCTATTTTTAAACTTAATACAGCTCAGAGCTGGATTAATGAGTGCACATCCCTCTAGCTGTGCATGAGCTCAGTATGGTCCAGCAGGAAATCGTGCCCTTGGTAAGCACACGTGAGGAGCATCTTTCTGTGTCAGTGCTCATGGCCACCTGTTCAGATGGCCTAGTGCCCTCTAACAATGTGGTCAGACAGCTGCCTTTGGATGTTCATAAAAGCAAGGACAGGTTTAGAGCCATACAAGGAATAACACTGCAAATGTCAGGTCTTCAGCAGGGCTGCATGTGGCAACATATGTATCACACACCCATTTCTTATATGCTTCTTGTATGTATCAGAGCGGTCAAGAAAACCAAATTTCTGGCACGTAATTCTGGCTACCAAAAATATATACATTCTGCATTGAGAGGAGATGGAAGAAGAACACAGAGAGATTCTTCCTGGATCAATTTGCATTAATGATTAGGTAGTCTAATTCCACAGATCAAAAGAGCATTTTTTTTGTTTTTATGGAAAAACTTTCCATACATATATGATAGAGCTTTTTTAGATGAGATACACACCCAAATCTTCGTTTTCCACACAGAAGTCTTCCATAGCAGCACTAAGACAACAATTCACAAGTGATCAGCAGCTGTCCTTTTGTGAGATGTGGCAGCAGCACTGTGCAGCAGGAGTACTTCTCCTAGCTGCCGTAAGACTGTGTAAGGACGTTCAGTTACTCATTGTATTTTGCTTATTTCATTTTACGAATGAGCCATTATTCCGTTATACACCTATATAGGAACATCTCAATATCATTCAGTGTACTCTCTGTTTTACTCTTGAAAAACACCTGCTAGCAAAATTACCAAGGAAAACACAGAACAGCTTTAACTTCTAATTCCATTTTCACCTCACATAACTTTGAAAAAGAAACATTTTTCAATAAGTCCAGAACCCAAATGAGTTTGCATAGTAAAGGTCAGAAAACAAACTCCAGAGAAGGAAAATAGACTCTTTAAATATGTCTTCAAAAAGTAAGTCCTGCCTATTCTCTAGAGAGTCCTTATGACTTAGTAACTCGTAGGTGTAACTGATAACAACCTATATAGTAATTTCTGAACATGAATCCATGAAGCCACCTTTCTGGCTTCTAACTGGAATCAGACTAAGGAAAAATCAAGTTTTTTGGAAATGCTGCTATCCTAATGCAATAAACCCAAGATTTTCGTGTAGAATAGGGAAAGGTAATTAAACAAAGCAAATGACAAGTTAAGATGGCATAAGCCATCTAAAAAATTATTAAGAGATTGAAAATAACAGTTTGATTCACCTACATCAATGACTGGATTGTAATTTCATATGGTTTTACATGTTAAGTTCAAGTAGCAGCATGAATATAGTAGAATTTTTTCATCACTTCTATGTGGAAGTGTCCTGTACAAAAAATGAACCACTTGTTTATAGTTAACTTGTAAAATTAATAAAATATAAGCTTTCCCTTGGTGTAACTACAAGTTACATTATTTTACGTACATAGACATTGTCAAATCAAACTCTCAAAATACCTTGGAATGGAGTCTCTTTACTCATAAATGAATGATTATGAAGAGAAATATCTCACCCTTACAATAATCCAAATTCTTCAGGTTCTCTTCTACAAATCCTATTATTGGTTTGCATATGTGTGATGCTTTTTCAGTCTCTTGGCCTGCCCTCTGCTCGCTGGAGCTGTATATGTGTCCCTAGCTGTCCGCATGGGGAGTCCAAGGCCATTTTGTTACTAAGCCCAGAATACCATGACAGCAATGAAATAGAGTGAACCTGTCATTAATCACATATGAACAACAGACACTGGAGGTATTCAGACACTCAACAACTAGGGTTTTTTCTTATTTTGAAAACTCATTCACAGACACATCACAAGTAAAAGCACTGAAAATTTGGTGTTGTCACGCAGCATTACCAAAAGACCTTTACATCCTAAAATAATACTGTTTTGTCAAAAGTATGCTTACTCTTATGTGACTGTTCTAGGAATATCAGAGAAAGAAATGGGACATGAAAAGTCTGTAAATGGTCTCCATGGGCTGCTCATTAGACCTCTACAGTGACCTGAGAGATGACTCCATAGTAATAAGATTAAGCTGAATCTATTGCATGCCTGGGACTAAAAATCTCTAAGTACTTTGAGGAAAGACTGTGATTGGATATAAGTGATATTTTGTTTGAATAACAAGGCTGCGTGTGCAGCCTCCCTGTTTTATATAACCACTGTAAAGATGCTTTTAGTGCTAAACTGGGCAAGAAGGATGTTGTTGTGCTTCCACTCCCACCCTGATCAAAGAGAATCACATTAAGACTTTATGATCAGAAACATTTTCTGACAGACAGAAAGACTGTGGTAAGAACCTTCAATAAAGTGGGGTTACAGTCCTGTAGTGATTGTGGAGAAGTGACTGCCAAATACATGATAATCAAATTCATGCAAAAACATCAGGTTTTAGAGAGAATAAATAGGCCAGTATGTTAGGAGGGAGCTGGGTATCAATGAACTACCACTGACTGTTTACCAGCTGGTAAATCTCCCTGTTCAGAGAGCTTGCCAGCAAGGGTCTTTTCTAATGTGTGTTAAGATAATCTGTATTTTTGAGATTCATGAACCTTCTCAACTTGGCTTACATCCAGAAGCCAAATCATAATGTCAAAGAAGGCTGCTTTTGGCTTTGCAATAGATATTTTGTACAAAGTTATGTGCTGCTGGCTGTAAAGAAAGATGTATTGGAGGATAAACAAAAGACAAGGAAAACTCTGAACACAGGAACTAACAAAATATTCATGACCCTAATAAATTTTGTCTGATCTGACAGTGTAGCCAGGGATTCAGGAAGGCTAGAAGACAAATATGTGTAAAATGCTACAGGCCCCACCATTAAAAAAAGTGGCTGGAATGGATCTCAGACATCTTTTGTTCTCGATCAAAAGGCAAAGCATTTCCTATTCTCAGTTTTTACAGTCCTATCTATCACTGGCTCATAGCATCTTTGGGATAGACACACTGTGAGTCACAGTGCGTCTTTTAACTCCTTCTCATGGCTTGACAAGAAATGCCCACTGGGTTTGGCCAATAAAGCAGAAGCTACATCAAATCCATGGTTTCTTCTCACAAAAGTTAATCCCTGTCCCAGCTTTTCTGTAGAACACAAACAGGGACAAAGGGTGTCCTTGGAACATGAACAAGAAACACAACATTATAGGAACCAATTTTTAACCAAGTTTTAAAAGTAAGATTTACCACTAGTTCTCCCCAAATCATTATTAGGTTTCCTAAAAGTTACTGAGCAGTACTAGTGGCGGGCTAAAGTGAAGCTTTAGAGTTATTCTTGAGAGCTCTGGTCCTGAAGAGCTTCCAGAGAAAGTTTCCAGAACTGGGAAGAAATTTATGAGAAAATTTGTATTCAGATTTGATACCACTCTTATAGCAGACTTTTTTTAAAATTGTGAACAAATCTCTGCTAATTTTAAAATGAGTTCTCAGTGCACAAGGAGGATGATCACTACAATTTCACACCAGTAGGCAAGACTGATGCTTTCCTATGCAAGCATAGCATAAAATTGTTATTCTCCTATAACAATGCACCTGATTTCTTTACAACAATTCTTTTTTGTTTGTTTGTGGGCTTTTTCTGTTTTTTACTAGATAACTTTCTAAGAAAGGAGTAGAGGAGATTTTTAAGTTTCCAGGTATTTTATCAATAGAAGTACAGGTCAGAGAGCTAGAACTTTTGGAAAAACTTGGAGGGAAAAGCCATTCACTCTTGGGACATATTTACGCAGTCACAGTGATTTTGCAATTCAAGTTTGGAAGAAAAAGAAAGGACAGACCTCACTGTCCAGAAAGAATTGAAAAACCTGAAACAAGTGAGGAGACTTTTGAAACTAGTTTCTCTTCTTTGGATTTCAGAAAAAGATTGAAAGCAAGTTGCTCGCCACATAACTCTATCCAAATACTGGGAATGTATTTTTTACTTGACTATGGACTGCCATCCGATGGTTGTAGTTAGTAATGCTGGAGGACATGTTGAAATTTTTTTTTAAAAAAACCCCAAACCTAGCTTAAAGAAAACACAGAAAGATCCGCATATAACCCTTCTGGATGGATTTCATTTGACTGGTGATTTACACTTTAGATTAAATTTTTGACATAGTATTTCAAATTTACAATAGCATCCTTCTGAAAGGTTTTTCACTACAGTGAAGAATGTCTAGGAAATTCCAGTGTTGTTCTACAGAAGAGCTGTGACTTTAAGTTGAATTTTCCAGGATTCATGAAACTCACGCATGTCTGGCTGTCTGAGATTTTTCTGGAAAGGAACACAATCTCCTCTTTGACCAGGCTTTAATGACCTATCTCTGGCATATCAAAAAAAGGTCTCTCACAATGGACAGAGCCCAGTTAATGGTGGCAGACCTGTTAATATAGGGTAGGGCTCTTTGAGAAGTAGACAAGTGTCTTCTTCTACGAAAGTTTAATTGTAAAGTAGTTCAGTGCTGAAGAAACTGATACAAACTGTTGATGACCTTGCCAATTATTGCTAAAATCGAATGCTTGTTTAAAACCAGTTGAGAATCTAGAAAAGATGCCAATGCCAATTTCTTTGTGCTTCAGGGCACAGTACAAGCCAGAGTGAAAACTAGGAAGAATATTTTTGTTCATCCAACTGCATCCCCCAGCAGTGTCTGTGCTTGCTACATGTTGGAGGAAATTCTCAGTATTAATGGACTCATAAACTTCCCCTTTCTCTTTGTGTCAGCTGGCAATATTTATTCTAACTGAAGAACTGGCATTGAAGAAATCTCTTGTCATAATGTAACATCAGAATTTAAGGAGAACATAACTATTCTAGCACTAAATACTTTTTGGGTTGTATACCAGAAAATCTCCTAATTTAAAATAAAGCATACCAAAATAGATATCATGATGAGCATCTGTCTGTACTTCTCAGAAGGAGAATTTGCCAGGCTGGGGAAAACAGAGTCCAGGAAATTAAAAATATCAAATGTGTCTGTTCAGATTATCAATATTCAGGTTAAATAAGTTATTAAGAATGGTTTTGTTGAAAAGTATTTTATTGCAATTCTTTTAACTTTTAATTTTTCAAATAAAATGCAGAGTGTTGATGGTTGGTAACAGCCTATGAGACCCTTATGGTCTCACTTAAACAAAGTTTTGGCACTATGAATTCAAGCTTAATGCCATAGTTCCCCATACACTGATTGAAAAAGGACAAAATTTATGCAGTAACAGCAAAAGGTTAAGGCATAAACAATCACTGCTTAAATCGTTAAAACAGCCTTCTATGCAGCAGATGAATTTTAACTTCCATGCATATAAATTTGAGTAGAAGGTCACACACATTTGGATGAGTAATGCTCTCCAGAAGAAATGTTCACTGTTTTGACCACCAGAAGGCCTCCTTACACAGGGAAAGATGCTGCAGCAAAGTCATTAAGCTTTCCCTCTCCTTGTACATAACTTGGTTAAAGAAAAAAGTGAAGTGATCAAATTTTTGAAATGTTTTTCTTCCCAACCACATCATTTTTTTTCAGATTTATAATGTTTTATTAAGGAAAATGTTTAAGAAATATTTCTAATATCATGTCTTTTCTCATAGCCCTGTCCTCTCCACAGAACTACTTTTATATTATTTTTTATGCTCAGTGTTGGAATTTTTCTTCACATACCCATCTCTTTAACCTCTGGTCTTCCCTAACAGATGAGTCATTTGTGCCGTATTTAAGGTGAGAAAAGGCTGAGTCCTCTCATATTGTGGTCTCTTTACTAACACATATAAGTTCAAAATTTCAGATAATTCAGTGCAGCAGTATATTGGAGATTATTTGTAACTTATTTTCTCTTTATGAGATGAACTGAAAATGCTGAATTTATACTGAAACTCTCCTTTCTTTTGTGTTTTTTCTTATTTGTGTGGAATGGGGTTTGAAATTAAAAAGTCAATAAGACTTAGCATTTATCATCCTACTCAGTTATCATCACAAAAAAAAAAGTCAGTGTTGCAAAACTAGGGAACTGTTACAAATGACATGGAACAAAAACTTGAAAAGTATACACTGATTTGAATTTCCCTCATTTTCAAGTTCTCTAAAAGAGGGCTCATGTTTGATGCTTTAAAAGAAAGGTGTTTGAAATCAGTGAATGCCCTAAAACTTGAAAATGTACTACTGTACTTAAGTTAGTCCCACTGTAGAGTGGGATTGATTTAAGATTTGCAGCAGAGAGTAGCAATACTTGTTATTTTCAAGGATGTTCTCATCTTATTTACTACAGTTATTCCTTTCTTGTACTGGAAAAAAATGACATATAATCCAGAGTTTATTATATTTCATGGTATTTGTTTCATTAAAATGCTGTATTATAATAAGAGATACAAGATATAGAAATAATAGAATCACAGAATCAACTAGGTTGGAAAAGCCTGCTGAGATCATTGAGACCAACCCTGTCAATTAGACCATGGCACTGAGTGCCACATCCAGTCCTTCCTTAGAAACCTCCAGGGACTCCACCACCACCCTGGGCAGCTCATTCCAAAGCCAATCACCCTTTCTGGGAAGAACTTATTCCTAATGTCCAAACTAAACCTCCCCTGGAGCAGCTTAAGATTGTGTCTTGTTGTCCAGTCCCTGGTTGTCTGGGAAAAGAGACCAACCCCCACCTGGCTCCAACCTTCTTTTGGGGAGTGTAGAGAGTGATAAGGTCTCTCCTGAACCTCCTCTTCTTCAGGCTAAACTACCCCAGCTCCCTCAGCACCTTCTCATAGGTCTTGTGTTCCAGACCCCTCACCAGCCTTATTGCTCTTCTCTGGGCACACTCCAGCATCTCAACATTCTTCCTAAACTGAGAGGCCCAGCACTGAACACAGCACTCAAGGTGTGGCCTCACCAGTGCCAAGTACAGGGGAAGAATCACTTCCCTGGTCCTGCTGGCCTCACAATTCCTGATACAGGCCAGGATGCCATTGGCCTTCTTGGCCGTGTGGGCACACTGCTGGCTTATGTTCAGCTGCTGTCAATCAGTACCCCCAGGTACTGATCAGTACCCACCACTGTCCAGCCACTCTGTCCCCAGCCTGTAGTGCTGCACAACATAGACTATTGTGGCAGTAGATTACAATATTAATTATTTTTCCTTTTTATGACTTGTTTCCAAGCAAAACTATAGAACTATTTGTTCAATTTTCAGTTTTTTTCAATATTAGGATTGCTTAAAATAATAATTGTAGTGTCAGCAATAGATGCTCAGAACCTTGAGAAGAATCGCACATCAGCAAGAGAGCATCTGAGGAGAAGCACAAAGGACTTCCTTCCACTTTAGCCAGAAAGTCAGCTTCATTGGGGACCCAAATTAAATGCCTCTATGCAAATGCACAAAGTTTGGGGAATAAACATGAGCATTTAGAGGCGTACCCACACCTGCAGGACTATGATCTTATTGGCACCATGTAGATGTGTCCCTTTTGACTGGATTATTGGAATAGAAGGATATGGGCTTTTTAGGAAGGACAGGCAGGGGAGACAAGGAAAGGGTGTTGCCATCTGTGTCAATGGCCAGCTGGAGAGCATGGAGCTCCCTCTGCCTGAGGATGGATGAGAAGCTGACTGAGAGCTTATGGGCCAGGATTAAAGAGAGGGCAGGCCAAGGGGACATTATACTGGGGGTCTGCTACAGGCCACCTTACCAGGAAGACCGAGCCGGTGAGGCCATCTATAAGCAGATAGGAGCAGCCACACATTCACTTGTCCAGGTCCTCATGGGGGACTTCAACCACCCCGATATTGGTTGGAGGGACAGCACAGCAGGGCATAAGCAACCCGGAAGACTCCTGTGATGTCTCTCCTCTCCAAGTGATAGAGGAGCCAATGTACTAGGCTGGACTTCTTTCTCACCAACAAGGAGAGGCTGGTGGGGAATGTGAAGCTTAAGAACAGCCTGGGTTGCAGTGACCAGGAAATTGTGGAGTTCAAGATTCTTAGGGGAGCAAACTCACTGCCCTTGATTTCAGGAGACCAAACTTTGGCATCTTCAGGGATCTGCTTAAGAGAGTGCCATGGGATAAAACCCTATAGGGAAGAGGGGCCCAAGAAAGCTGGTTAATATTCAAGGATCACCT
The DNA here is from genome assembly GCF_000691975.1 of Corvus brachyrhynchos. Classification (NCBI taxonomy): domain Eukaryota; kingdom Metazoa; phylum Chordata; class Aves; order Passeriformes; family Corvidae; genus Corvus; species Corvus brachyrhynchos. The sequence goes on from NW_008240037.1 coordinate 159,961, forward strand.
ACTCCAAACTCAGGAGCTATGCTACACCGCCCAAGTCACAGAACACAAAGTCAGGGAATGGTAGAATGAAGAACTGCCTGCTGTAGAAGATCAGGTTTGAGAACATCCTAGAAGTTGCACAAGTCCGTGGGACCTGATGAGATGCGTCCTCAGGTCCTGAGGGAACTGGCAGAGGAAGTGGTAAAGCCACTATCCATCATATTTGAGAAGTCATGGCTGTGCACTGAAGTTTCCACTGACTGAAAAGAGGAAAATATAATGCAAATTTTTAAAAAGTGAAATAATAAAAACTCACATAACTACAGGCAGGTCAGTCTCACCTCTGTGCCGAGCAAGATCATGGAGCAGATCCTCCCAGAAACTAGGCTAAGATAAATAAGGAGGTGATTGATGACAGCCAACACAGCTTCACTGAATGCAAATTGTGTCTGACCGATTTGGTGACCTTTTATGACACGGTTACAGTGGTGGTGGGTGAGGAAAGAGCAACTGATGTCATCTATCTGGGCTTGTGCAAAGCGTTTGATGCTGTCCTGCATGACATCCTTGTCTCTAAACTGAAGAGACATGGATTTGATGGATGGAACACTCAGTGGATAAAGATTTTGCTGGATGGTCATGCTCACAGATTTTCAGTCAACCACTTTGTGTCCAAGTGAGGATCCTCAGACAAGTGGTGTTCCTCAAGGGTTGGTATTGGGGCTGGTGCTATTTCATATCTTTGCTGGGGACATGGACAATGGGATTGAGTGCATCCTCATCAAGTTTGCAGATAAGACCAAGCTGTATGGTGTGGTCAACATGCAGAAAGGAAGGGATACCATCCAGAGGGACCTGGACAGGCTTGAGAGATAGGGCTGTGCAAACCTCTGAAGTTCACCATGGCCAAGTGCCAGGCCCTGTATTTGGGTTGGGGAAATCCCAAGCACAAGAACGGCCTGGGTCATAAACTGGCTGAGAGCAGCCCTGCAGAGAAGGACTTGATCTGCCCCAGAACTCACAGCCCAGAAAGCCAACCATATGCTGGGCTGCACTCAAAGCAGCACAGCCAACAGGGTGAGGAAAGGGATTCTGCCCTTCTATTCTGCTCTTGTGACACCCCCACCTGTAGTTCTGCATGCAGTTCTGAGGTCCTCAACAAAAGAAAGACATGGATCTGCTGGAGCCAGTCCACAGGAGGACCACCAAGATGATCAGAGGGCTGGAGCACCTCTCCTACGAAGACAGACCAAGAGGTCTGGGGTTGCTCAGGCTGGAAAAGAAAACGCTCTGAGGAGACCTTACAGCCCCTTCCAGTATCTAAAAGGGGCCTACAAGAGAACTGGGGAGAGACTTTGGAAAAAGTGTCTAGTGACAGGACAAGGGGTAATGGATTTAAACTGAAAGAAGGTAGGTTTACACTAAGTATTTGGAAGAAATTTTTCACCATGAGGATGGTGAGACACCAACAGAGGTTTCCCAGAGAAACTATAGATGCCCCATCCCTGGAAGTGTTCAAGGGCAAGTTGGATGGTGTTGTAACCGCTGGACTCTGCCTAGCAGGCTGCTGCTGCCTGAGAACTCAGTGAGGGTTTCCTAGGGCCATGCCATCAGTCGCATCCTGGAGTCCGTTTCGGACAGCCCTGCGATCTGGCTCCGGCAGCCAGCAGCGTTACAACATAGTGAATGGTAAAGAAGGTAGAGACGGGTCTCTCACAAGGGTTTGAGATGGCTTTAATCACATCTTGTCCCCGTGATGTTCAGACACAGGGAGACAATGTGGTCTGGGAGCGGGATGCTTTTGTCAGGGGCCCAGGGGCGGTCCCTGGGCGGGGTTGGGGTACAGGAACAAATAGGGTGAAACCGAGGGAGTGGCCAAGGCTAGGGAGGGAACAGGGGGAACATACAGACTCTGAGGGTTAATAGGCCACCGCATCTCACCTTTTTCAATTTAAAATGAAAAGGGAAGGGCTTCATTTTTATACAATATAAAAATGGTAAAATAATGCAAAATAATTTAATTATAAATGATGATGCAGCTGGCTGTTGTCTTTGGAGATGGGTGCTGGCTGAGTTTTCACACAGCAGTTGCTTTCGTGGCTTCTTCTGCTGAGGGTGCTAGGATAGCATCTTTTGGTTTCGGCTTTCTTCACTTCTCGTCAAGGTGGCATGGCGAACGGGGAAGGGGGGTGCTGCGCTGTTCTTTCTGCGTCGTCCGCAGCTGCTGATTGGGTCAGACTGGGTCACGATCCCCGGGCCGGGTCGGCTCCGCGGGTGCGATCTGGGGCTCGG
>NW_008240037.1:163886-176070 GCF_000691975.1 Corvus brachyrhynchos
CAGCCTTGAAGTTTGGACTTGGGCCAGGGACATAAAGAGCATGTGCAGGGAATCAAGGTGAAAAGTTCAGAATGAGGAAGACCCTTCACTTCATCCCAGAGACCCCTGCCCATGACCACCAGACAGCACTGCACAAGCGCAACGCGGATGTAAATGACTTTTGGGCTCATTGTAATATGATGTGAGGCTAGGCAGGGCTAGGTAATGAATATGTATAGGCGTATTAAAAAACTTAATGAATATGGAACTCGTAACCCAATATATACCAAGCTGAATGCAGCTGTCGGCACGCATGACTTTGGAGGAGCTATCCCCCAGGCGTCCCAGCACTGGAATAAACATGCCTGCTTTACTACTTATTCCAGTAGTGGAGTCTTTTCCGCATATCAAGCCGACCTCTATCAAAAGCACTACTCTTCTCAGGAGGCTACTGGCTGTCCCTTCAGTTGGGGAAATGGCTTCCCAAAGGCGACTAGGTTCTCCAGGGCACATATCATATGCCCGATGTTGGGCACCATTTGTTGTAACTGCTGGACTCTGCCTAGCAGGCTGCTGCTCCCTGAGAGCTCAGTGAGGGTTTCCTAGGGCCATGCGACCAGTCACATCCCGGAGTCCATTTCAGACAGCCCCACGACCTGGCTCTGCAGCCAGCAGCGTTACAACACAGTGGATGGTAAAGAAGGTAGAGAAGGGTCTCTCATGAGGGTTCGAGATGGCTTTAATCACATCTTGTCCTCACGATGTTCAGAGGTAGAGAGACAACAATGTGGTCTGGGTGTGGGATGGTTTTGTCAGGGGCCCAAGGGCGGTCCCTGGGTGGGGTTGGGGTACAGGAGCAAATAGGGTGAAACCGAGGGAGTGGCCAAGGTTAGGGAGGGAACAGGGGGAACATACAGATTCAGGGGGTTAACAGGCCACCACAGGATGGGACATTGACCTACCTGGTCTAGTGTAAGTTGACACTCCACCATGGCTGCAGTATTATAACAAGGTGATTTTTAAGGTTCATTCCAACCCAAATCACCCTATAATTCTGTGAAAGCTGGGAGATTTATTTGTTTGCAGCACATTTGGTCATACATTATTTTACTCTCATTCAAATATTTGAAGTGTAAAAATTGATTTTTTTAAAAAATGAACAAACACTTGAGAATGTGGGCTGTGAAATTTGAGTAAGTTTTTAATACCCATTGAAGTTAAGCCAGATAACTATGTGAAAGTAATTTACATGAGTTTGATTTTGCCACTTCAACTTAAAGTCAGTGATAAAAGAACTGTCCAATTTCTTCTCATGTATATGAAAGCAACTAACACCAATGATTCTACCAACTGAGTGAATGTAAATTAAAATGGTTTCCTCCCACATGGAAATCTACATAAACCAACTGTTCCAGATTCATTCATCACCTATTTTACAGTAAGTACTCCTTAGATATCACACATCTAAAGGACAACACGTAAATTCAAACAGCAAAGTCAATATTTTACTTTCAGAATATTTCAAATAATAAGCATGGACTTTATTTATTTTTTCCTGAAACTACTGACATGAAGCATGATGAATGTATTCTAGTTACCAGGGTTTTGTTCAACCAAAAGTTCACCCAATACTTCCACAGCTGGAGGCCACTTTTCAAACTATTCATACGAGAGCTGGATACTTAAAGTGTGGACACCAGAACCTGAGCAAGTTCTTGAGCAGATCTGAACCCTGGGATTCAAGGAGTCTCAAATCAGTGTCAACGTGAGGCAGGTATTTCCAGCGCTTCTGAATTTTTAGGTCTCTGGAAATTTACTCTCTTACCTCACACAGCCTACTGGTCTTGTCTTTGCCTCTGTGAGCACCATCTCCTTCCAGATCATGCCGGGTTTCAGTTGTCACACTGAAGCACTAATTTGAGAATGAAAACTATGATCTGGCTCATCACTCTGGAAAGATTACTAACCCCCTCTCTTCAGTAATTATGAGCTCCATATCCCAGGGAAAGCATCACAAAGAACAAAATTCCCCTCACATCAACACCAGACATCTCTATTCACTGGGGATGCATTTTGATGGCAAGGGATGTTTTAAGAGCAGACTGTGCAACAGATACCTGTACTACCTGTATGATATGGGAATAAGTGATCTCACTGGGCTGTTCTCTACTTAGTTGTAGGTTGTATTTGTGAACCTAAGTATCTCCTGTAATTTCTCATCACCTCAGTTTCCCTAAGGTAGAATGGGTAGAATTCATTAACATTTGAAAGTCCATCTGAGATTTTGAGATGGAAGGTGATGCATAAGTGCAGATCAAAGAGAGCTGTGCACATATACTGATAAAAACGAGAACACCGCAACTCAAGCTATAGCCTTAAGTACACCATTAACTTAACCTCAGTAAAATTTATCTGGATGAGTGGAGGTTGCAAAGGATGCCCAAGGACATGGGTAAGCTCTTGAGGATCTGAGGGGTGTCTTCAAAGTCTCCTCAGGTATCTTCTCACTTTAGTGGGAATTATCAGTGTTTATAACTTGACAGGACTGGTTTGGAGACATACTATGTTCTTGTAATTTTATTTAACATCTGTTTAAACAAGCATTAACACAAAAAGCTCCCTGATACACAAGGAATGGATCAGGAGACCTTTTATCTGGAAGAAACTAGTTGAAAGGAAGAGTGGATGATGAAAACACTTTTTTTGAGGTAGCTGGTAATTTGTGGAAGGAGAGACGTACTAGCATGAAGAGCATCACAAACTTGCCTAGACTAAATAGAGGTACAATAATATAATCTTCTCTTTTAAGCTCTTATGCAAACAGATACATAAAGAATCATCCTTTTAAAAAATCACCAAAAAAATTTTCCATTACCCTTTTCAGGCACATGGCCCATGATTTCATCCTTTGCAAGGGAGAAGACAGGAAGAAAAGGTCAAAATGGTTAACCAAATAAAGTCCTTTTCTGAGCTGAGCCTTAAAAAACTATTATTTTTAGGTTTCCCACAGTAAGTGACATATCCTTTGTCGTGTGATACTGGACATTGTTTAAAAGGAAACCTAAACTGACGATGACTCTCTTCTTCTCAATAAATAGAATTGGCCTGAAAACTTCAGGTATTTAAAGTTGTGTTTTATTTCATTCTTCTTTAAGGTTGTAAGAAAATTGCACTGATGTACTCTCACACCTTCTTTATCCACAAACTGAATTTATGAAAAACAGCTGTGATCAAGGTAACTGATTAATGTGGCTTCTAAGGCAAAACTGCTACTTATCCTGAATGTATGCAACCACAATGATTTTAATCTCAACTTTGCCATCAAACACCTTTACTTCTGCATGCAGCAGAATTCCCCTAATTATCTGGAGTTCTTTTCTTTCTTTTCTTTTTCACTTTTTTTGGCCAGGCTAAACATTAAAAAGCTGCTCCAAGAGCCCTAAGTGCTTTGACAGCTATAAAACAGCAAATAGAACTGTTGCAGACTAGCCCACAGAACTCACAGATGTTCTTCTACACAAACAGATCCACAATGACCTTGTGTCCCTCTCTGCCCTCACTCTGTGTTTTGCCTTCTGCAGCTGCCTAGGCAATACACACACCAGAGAACATACCTGGAGATCTGGCCAAACAGAAGCCATTTGGATGGATCTTGTTTGAGAGCAGATGGTCTATAAATGAGAATACTGCAGCACAGATGCTCCAGGATTGTCCATTAATACTTGTCACTGAGAGGTGGACAAGATGTTGTTTTTCAAAGTAAATCGGGGATTTTCCTTGTGACATCGTGATACTATGTTCGGGATGTTTCCAGCAGTGCTAAGGAAAGTGAAAAAATGCTCAGGTGACTTGGAAACCCCTTCTAAGCAGTTGGAGAGACTTTTCCTAAACAGCAGGAAAGGTCCCCAAGCTTCAAGGTCCCTATTCCATTCACTGTTACTCCTTTTTCATTTCCCTAGCACTATTGGCCTCCCTTATTTTCCTCCTGCTTGTATCAGTTACAGTTCCATTGGGTCACCCATATCTCCACTGAATATATGTATGCTCTCCCTGCCCAATTCTCTCTTGTTAACCTCTGCTTCTCACTCTCCTAAATATCTTTTCCTCTGTGCTTGCTTTTCTTCTGTATTCTGCCTGTGTTAATGTTCATATTCTCTCCTGTTTGATATAACACAATTGTTTCCTGTCTCTAGCTAGAAACTGTACCCTCTTTCCCATTGCCAAAACATTTTTTCTGCTTTTGCCACCAGGAAGAAAATTATCTTTATACATCCACTGGTGGGTACTTCCTCTGCCTGCTCCCAGATGTCCCATTACCTTCCTGCCTGGATGCTGGCAACATAGCTGATGGCTCTTTGGCAAACATTTTAAGTGAACTGAAAATCTCAGATGTGTATGTCCGCACATCCCTGACATCAGGATTGAATTAGTAGACTATATTAGTAGACAACATGTCATGGAATGAAATTAAAGTGCCTATGTCCAGTATTGTGTTGTTGAAAACTTCTCAGCTGCCATGTAATCTTGAGGACCTCTAAACTGTTTACTCTTTGAGGTGTTCCAGACTTGAAGCTCTGCAGATACATGCCTCACTACTATTTAAATCCAGTTTTCAGTTCTGAGCAATTCAATATACCTATAAACACAAGCTTAGTAGTTCAGATCTCACAAAATATAGAGGCATGTATCCCTTTCTTTCGAATTGCTCAAGGTGTTCTCAGAATTAATCCACAAAATAAGACTAATCACAGTGTGAGAGGTCTGGGTGCAATTCTGTCTTCTGAGGAATTAATTTCAAAGTTTCCTGTATCTCAGAAATGAGACCAAAAACCAGATGATAGACCATGCTGGCTAAGCCAGTGGAAGGTGATGGCATATGAGACTTTGTGATGGAATTCTGGGAGTTTCAGAAAGAGTCAAGGACATGTACCCATCCATACTTACATCTGCATATTGAAAAACTTTATGGCTACAAAATTTAAGTACGAGTGAGGTTCCCCAGAAACTGGGATTCCAAGAAGCTTTTCCCATTGCTTGTGTCTCTCTGCAATAATACTTTGAATCTACATAGTTAAAAATATGTTTGGTGCTAATAAAAGTGCTTTCCTGGGGATGTCTTCACTTGTCATTCTCCTCAAGTCCAGAAGTTGAGTAAAGCTTATAGATACACTGAAAAGTTTATGAAGACTGATGGTTTGCATACAAGGATCCCCATGCAGTCCTCTGCTCACTATTGTATTTATACAGTATTTACACAGCATTTACAGTGTATGTATAAAACAAAGGGTCCCTCTGTTTTGGCAGTATTTTATAGCGAGCCCAGCTTATCTGTTGCTTTTCCCTCTGCTTTCCCCCCATTGTTCCAGCCTTTGCCTTGTAACACCATTCTCCAGACTACCATTGTTAGGGGTTAGGATATCTTAGTCACAAATTGGTGAAGGACAGAAATTCTGTGCCCAGGTAAACAAGGCTTATAACCACTTGTGGGTAATTTTCTTGTGCTTTGAAAAACAGTCAAATTTGACTTTTGGCCATTCCACAGAACAGTTTAAAATAATCATGCAATAGAGAGAGAATAAACAGATAGTAAAAGAGAGAAGTTGGGATATTTTTTTAGGTATATGGCTTTTGTGCCACATATTTTGTGCTCAGTATGATGGTTAAACTTGCAAACACACCAAGGTCAAGTCTGAAATTCAGAATAGAGATGACATCTCTATTTTTTTATATTTTTTTCAGGATCAATTTGTAGCAACAGCAGTTTTATCAGCAGGGTGTAGTAACTATGGCAGAGGACTGTCAAACAGCCAGCTGAATCCCTGGGAAGCCTGTTATCAGATAAGATGATGATTATTACTACAGTCCCATCATCTTGGCTTTGTTGAAATATTGTTGTAGAAACGTGAGAACATAATTGATAGGCATAATATAGAGAAGGAAAGGACTTGTCTTAAGAGTGTACATTTGCAATAGAGCCTCCCTCAGTGTCCTTCCTCACCTTACCGAGTAAAAATGATTGAAAAGAGATGGGCAAAAAGGTGAAGGCAATGAGGAAAAACCCAGAGCCCTCCTTTCAATATTAGACTGAAAACTGAGTGGTAAAATCCTGTACATACCACACAGATCTCAACCCAAACAGCAGAAAAGGAATCTCCTATAATGCTGATAAAGTTGAATCAGTTATAACATAGTTGCCAAAGACACTGAGTAGTACTTATAAAGGTGTAAAAAAAAAGCTGAGAAGAGGGTAGAGGGAGAAGTGTGTAAAGCACAGAAACTGAGGAAAAATGGTGTCCAAAGACATAATAGTCAAACAACAAAAAGTACTAGACGAGTGAGAAAAGGAGATTTAGAAATGAAATAACAGAAGGGCAAGCCCAGCAGATAAGGCATAATTTCTGTGTTCACAATGGCTTGCTATGACCACACACGTGCTGCCCACAGAAAGTTCATTCCAAGGTCCTGCCCAAGGTCACTTCCTTGTGATTGCACAACAGGCAGAAATATTTCACTTTCTGGTATTCTTTTGGCAAGCAGCTTTCTTCATAGCAGCTTTGAAAATATGACACAGCAATGTACATATCAGATGCCTTAGGAAGAGTACTGAGCACCATGTAATTAATGCATCATTCTTTTCCTCTAGGCTTCTGTATTGCATAAAATCTAGGGGAAAGAGGAAAAGGAGGGTAGAAAAATTTTACTTTTTTCCTATCTCTCTGTCTAAGGTTTCTAAATGTCTCCAGATGTCACTGTCTGAAGTATATGTACCAATCTGCAAAAAATAGTGTGCTGAATTCAGCAATTATCTTGCATGATGTCACAGATGCAGATGGAAAAGAATCACAGTGATAAGTATGCATTTTTACCCTGTCAATTGTGACGATTTCCTAGTTCAAATTAAAGGCAATGTATAACAGAGGCTTCTGAGATATTCTCTCCCTTCTCTTCTTTTTATTTATTTATTTATTTTTGCTTTGAACCACATTACTTGTTGCTAACAGAGGTTTTTCATTCGATAAAAGCAAGAAAATTTATTCTCTCTGAGTCTTCACTTGGCTCCAGACCACATAATTTTCTAGTATTAGACCACGATTTCAGGTCAATACAAACAAAAAGGGTGAGGCTCAAAGTAGCCTCCAATCTTCCTTCTCTCTTTCTTCACAATCTATTTCTCTAATTATTTCTTATGGTTTTAGTGTGACCATTTTGTTTTCATTATCTGCCCTGCGATGTAACTTGTCTCTGTCTCCCTCAGACACTTCCTGTGCTGCAAAGATATATAACTCTTTCTGGATAGTCAATTTACTGCCATTACAGTAAACACATCAATCTTCCAGCATTAAATCCTGCAGCTAAATTGCAGGTCTTGTCAGAGATGTGGAAATTTTGTTACTGATGCAACAAAAGGGAGGATCAGGCTTTATTTGATGATCTCTCCCTCTGCCATTCTTTAGTTCAAAGTTCCTGCGTTTGCCAGGTAGGCTAAAGTTCATTAAAAACAACGGAAAAGATATGCAGTTCCAGCCTTCCCGAGCAGCATTGCTAGTATGTGGGCATGGAAGGGCATGTATGCCAGTATTCTCATCCTTCCTTCTCTCGTAAAGATAAAGAAGCATAAGTAATCATCTTCTTCTCCTTCTGACTGTTAAATCTGTCAGATTCCCCTCCTTAAAAGAAGTACTTCCATTGAAATTGGTTGTACTAGTCATAAATAGCACAGAAACACAGCTATCACAAAAAAAAGGGTATTTTTTGGTGTGTGTCTCAAAAGACATACACTCATTATTTAAATTATAAAAGTGAGTGGGGAAAATTCATTTCTAGTCAAGCCTGTTTTTTAGTTAGAGGGTTTTTTTGGCTTTTTAATTTTTTTTTTTTAATTTGACTTTGTAACACATTTGAAGGTATAGGGTTTGAAGGAATGTAACTGAGAAAAAGTGCTTTAGGCTGTATTAACCATTTGAGCTACTCCCTCTGCCCCAAACCAGGACAAAATTTTAGATAAGGAGAGGATCAGAAACTGATAATCACAGAAAAATACAGAAGGATCATGTGACCTCGACTAAAAGAGTCTTTAAAATTAATTTTAGTTAGACAGCAATGCTATAAGTATGGGCAGAAACAGGAAGAAAAGCCCAGTTTGACTCATTGTCGCGGGTTCGGTTTGTAACCGGGCAGAAACACCAATTTAGTGTAGTGGTTTGGTCCAAAATACTCATTACTGTTTATCTGCTGTGAGATAAGAATTAGGAGAAATGCAAAACAGGCACCAAACTTGAAAGAATATAAAGAAGTTTATTAACAGACCTAAAAGAAGAAAAAAAAATTATACCACCTTCAGAACTCTCCTCCTCCCCCCACCTTCCTCCCTTCTCCCACTGACAATGTTCAAAGACAACCCTTAAGATGTTCAGTCTGTTTACCACTTCCATAATAACCTTGTTCAGTCCATTTAGAAAGAGAAGTCTCTTCTTGCTCATGCCTGGCCCAAGCAGGGCCTGGCCGGGCCCGCTGGCCCCCACACGGGGCCCACAGCCACCTGTCCCAGCGCTGGAAACGAGAGAGAACTTGGAGGGGGAGTTTGCCTATTCTTAAATGTGGATCACAGAGGTGGTCACAACTTTAAGTGGCTTAGAGAATTGTCCATATCCAAACTGGCCAGCTGATAGGTTCTATCAGTTCCCAGAGGAAACTGTAAGCACCCCTTAGCAAGGACGTCCCTTCCGGGACTATGCTTGCTAACCTATGACACTCATGTAGGTGGGAAGGCATCCATACTCGCCCTCAGAGTATCCACAGCTTTTAAACATCAGTTGAGATCAGAATCTTTCCACGATCTTGTACTCAGTTACCCTTCAGGACAGAGAAAAGGAGGGCAAAAGACCATATGGAGTGCAGAAGTACCTCATGTATTGAACAGCTGAAAAAAGACCACACCCATTATTGTTCAGGATCAGCAATGAACACCATGGGCAAGACCTGACAGAGTGGAAGATCACAGCTCTTTGTCCCACAATTCCCATGCTCTATCAAACTAGCCTTCATAAACAAGACATATGGCAGTAAGCCAAGATCTTCTCTTTTTTACTTCTTGATGCCTAAAAAGAGCCTTTCCGTTTGTAAGAAGTAACAGAAACAGCACTACAGCTTCACCAAAGACAGTCTGGCTTCTGAATTGAAGCAGCTAAAGAGAAAATGTGGCCTTTGAGCTACGTTTTTGGCTTGAGAGGAGCAAGGCATCTCTCTGAGCAAAGGAGCACCAAGGAAGTCTATCCAGACTTTACCAAAACCCTGGATATTGATGGCTACAATGTACCTCTCAAGCTTTCCATTTTAACCCACCCCCACACATGAAGACTGACCTCTAGATTTAGTGACAAACAATATTGCATAATAGCATTAAAGCAATGTGCTGTCAAGTGTCCCAGTCAATTTAACCCAATGTTTCCAGTTCCCCAGGCAACCTAATCCTAGGGTGCATGGATATTTCAGCCCTTTCCATACTGCTAAATAAAACAAGGGCAAGGAACAAGCTTGAGTACTGGCCTGGTAATCATCTGCACTGTTTAATTGCTAGCACGCTTCCAGGCTGCTTTGGTCTATGCCAGTTCTTTGGGAAGCAGTGCCTAAGCCTTGCTAGAGGGATAGCCCATGCAGGGATCAATTCCAGTAGGCAGTATTAGATACCATGTTCCCTCCAGCCTCAACAGTCTTCCAACATTATTCCCACTTTGCACATCCAAAGATTCCTCATGCTTTATCCTAGAGCAACCAATGTACACAAGCATGTATGAAAACATAGATTTATTTATGAAAACATCATAATTTCATGTATGAAAAAATAATTCTGATGAGACCCCAGAAAAAATGCCCAACATTTTTTCACATGCTTTGTACAAAAAAAGAAAAGAAAATCAAGAGAATAGTTATGTTTTAGTCCTAGAAGGGTACCTTTCAAGGTTCACAGGCAGCCAAACATTACGCAGCATAACTGTGGCTAGGCTGGCCTACACACTCTCAGGGTCAAAAAATTACTCCTTTCTCATTTAGCAGTAGTGACGTAGGGATTGTCTCTGTCAGTGGTTCTACAGAGCACTGCGGCAACAAAAAGGCTAAACCGCAGCTAAATTTTGACATAAAGAAAAACAGGGGAAAGGGTTGCTCTTCTTTTCCATTATGCCACAGGAGCAGCACCATGATCTTATCTACAAAACACTGAGGAGCTCAAGGGAAGGAAAAATGCAGTGCTGTCTCATAGCTCCACAGGCACCTGCAGGGCGTGTACGCAGGTCAGTGCACTGACAGCTCACAAACTTCTGTTTGAACAGATGGAGTAAGCAACAAAGATGAGCATGTTCCTCTAGCAATCCTCCGAGCACTATGACCTGTAATTCTAGGCTGAAACGGAGATGGCCTTAACTTAAACTGAGGTTCAACTTTATGGAAAAGGAAAATGAATGCTCACAACCCTTATATGGAAAATATAAATCCCCTGAGCTGCCCCTACTCCCCATATCTCAAAGCCAGTGCATTCCCAGACTTCTCCTCTGTACAGCCCTGTATTTCATTTACCCCAAAACCTCAGGCTGCTGTCACAGACACAAATTTTAACAAATTTTTTTTAAATTTGCCTTGTATATGGAGTCGTACCAAAATTTATTCAAGTAAATTGCAGCAAGAGTTAATTTTCCCTGGAACTCTGACTTGGCTGAAACTCAGGGTATGTGTGCAGAAATCATAGCTCTTAGCACCCAGGCTGCATTATCATAACACAGATCTAACTAAACCCATGCAGCCTTCTTGTGTGTTCTCTACCATACAGTGCTGAGTCCTCATGGCTATTATTATCAGTGGTCTTGTTATTCTGACTTTTAGATGCATCTCAATATGAATGAGCTTTAAGGTCAAAATTAGAACTGGGGACCAGTACGCTGGGACATACATAAAACTCCCCCCACACAGATAAATCCCTTAGCTCCTGTCCAAAAAGCTTATTAGTATAATTAAGATTTATATTATAAAAGCAGTTAGAGGTGCCAAAAGAAATTCAGACTCATTATGTCATAACACATCTACTGCATAAATACATAGTAAAAAGCAGTTCTTGCCTTGAAGAACCTGCAGTCGAGACCTTCACGCAACTGCTAAACCTGCAACTGCAAGTTTAGCAACAAAGTTTGGGGCACACCCAGTTTGGGCAGATTAGTGTCTTTGCTGTCAGCTTTGTTACTTACTCTTGCCTCCACACTGGGCTGAATCATGCCTAATTTAAAAAAATGCATTCTGTTTGACAGATAGCAAATTGACAGCAATAAAAAAGGACTGAAGATATCTGTTCCCATCAGATATTCTATGAAGGACACAATGCAATGGTTCCATCATTGACTCAGCTCTTCTCATTGGAGAATTTCCACCCTCTGTGATCTGTAAAAATGTTTTAGTACCTCTTTCTTTCCTAGTAATCATTACCCTCTTGTCCGTATAAAATCACCCCTTACCTGAGGAATTTCCACACTTTCTGTTGTTATGGGATCATGCTGAAGTAGCAGGAAGGTGGGAATTTTATTTGTTAAGAATCATGGGATCTGTTGTAATGTCATTAAGGCTTTTGAGATACCATCTAGAGCTGCCCATTAATTGAGATTTCAGTTTATTTTGTCTCTTTCTTGTCCCTCCTCAAGTCAATAGTTTCTAACAAATAGCAAGCCATCAGAATCTAGAAATCTGGGCATTCAAAGAACATATGAGTCTCCAAGTAGAGGAAAATTGGTTTTCTGAGTTCATGTCTCCTGGTTAGGACAAAAGTTAATGATCCTGTTTCACGCAGAGATGATAACAGAGGATTGCTCTTAAAGCTCATTTCCTTAGAGGATCTGTGAAGGTACTCAGCCACAAAGGGAGTGAAAGGAAAGGTAAATGGACTGTGTGGGGAGGGTTGTGAATTTCCTACTGGATAACTCGACTTTAGTAGTCTTTTTAAAATGACTTTTTGGAGGACTTTTGCTTAATCTCACATACTTAAGGTATGTAAGTGTCCAAGGCAGCACTGTACATATTGTTTTCCTTCACTATGCTTATCTGATTTTACAATTGCAGCGCTTACCTGTGTTGGTCCCAATACATCTTTGATGTTCCCATGCCTAAAAAACTTGAAGCTGTACATAGCCTTCAATGAGCACTATACAGCCCAGGTATACAGCAGGAA
>NW_008240037.1:176527-189391 GCF_000691975.1 Corvus brachyrhynchos
AATGTAAACACAAGGCACAGCAGCAAGATAACCTGCTCCCTGCACTAACATCCTCAAAGTATTTAGTCAAGTTGAAGTCCAATATTTAGACTCTACAAAAAAGGGCCTCACTCCTCATTATAGTACCCGCTTTATTGCCTTTCTCTCTGGTGTAGAACGAGCAACTCTGGGTCATGCACCCTCATTCCCTTTCCCGTGGGATGAGGGTCAGAGAAATCAGCATATTTTCAAGGAGTTGACTCAAAGAAGCTGATGGCAAAAGCATAAGAGAGACTCCTGTACTCGCCCTCACCAAGGCACAGGAAGAATAGAAATTTTTTCATTCTAAAATTCATACCATGACTGTAGGGTTTTGCCTGTCCCCAGCACTCTGCTGAAAATGTTTCAGTCTACATTCATGGTGCATGAACAGAGATCCCAGCTCTGCTCTTCTGACTCACTAATGAGGGCTTTTTCCCTGAAGGTTACAGGGTATCTTTGACCAATGCTTTTTGTACAACTTGGTATATTTTTTCATTCAACTTATTCAATTTTGTATAGAATGCTTGATTATTCTTTGAGTGATAGGAAGGCACATCCTTTTACATGGTAAAAAGGGTACTTGCACAGAAATTGCAGGTTCCTGAGCTTTACCAACGATAGGGTAAAAATGCAAACTGGAAGATCAGAGATTTAAGGAAAGGCTCAACCAACGTATTGCTAACAACTGAGGCTGGCTATATTGTTCCTTTTTACCTAGACAATTCAGGAATGGTGATCTTAATTCAGAAAATATTTGGCAAGAGTTCACAGAAATACAACAGAAAATACCTGAATGTAGAGAAGGAAACTTAAGTACCCTGCCCTTTCAACATAGTTGTAATTTCTCACCATGACAATATATTACCATCTCCTATATCAGGTGACAGCAGAGTAGAAAATTCAGATTTCATCTTTAGATATCTCCATTATTTCTTTCACCTAGCCTTAAGTCCCTCCATGCAAAGCACTCAGACATTTGGTGCTAGTACAGTTAAAAGATATAGTCATGGTATGGGTTAAGGACTGTTGTCTACAATTCCAGCTGACCTACTCAACGTAGGTCAGTGGGTCATACTCACTGAGGCGCTTCAGAACATCATGGATTTTTAAAAACAGACCAAGTAATCTAAGCACTGTGCTGAGAACAGAATTTCCTCCCCAATCATGAGAGATAAAGCAAACTGTATTTGACGGAGTGTGTCACAGTATTTACTATGCTACTAAGGTCCTGAGTTTCCTGGTGGTATGGAAAGTATTTGTAATGGAACAAAATACAATGAAATAGGACCTTTGGTCTCTCTTCCAGAAATCTGAGATTTACCAATACATTTTTAAAAGGTATAATCAAAAGTGTATTAATTACAAAGAAACATTTAATTACAATTTAATATTACAATTTTTGTCTGCTGCCAGCACCTCAATTATATTCAGTCTCTTATGTGCCTGCAGCCACAGGCATGTCAATACTACACACTGAAGGAAAAGCCAAATTCATGTCTTATTAAGTTTGCAACTGTAGCCGCACCCATTTCATACCTGAATTTCTCATCCTCCAGGCAGATTTCACTTACGCACTTTCAAGTAGGATTCACTATGTAAGAGTCTGTTTCATCATTTAGGGTCTTAAGCATGGTGTTTCCTTCTTTAAAAAAATTGTATTTGGGTGGTCAATGGAGGATCATCAGAGCATAAAACATTCTATATTTCTTTCAGAGTTAAAATCATAAGAATATGGTAAATGATATAAAGCTCAGGTTGCATAGGCTGTTTTTTTTCCTATAATGAGAATCCAGGAGTTATCATTCAACATCTTCTCATACTTTCTTATCATGTACATGTGAAAGTGAAAGGAACTGATTTGTCTTTTTAATTACTTAACTTTTTGCCATATTCTATAGTTAGACAAGTTCACTCAATGACCTTCCTTCTCTTTTGATGGAGAGAGGTGAGACCTGACTCACCTGATATTACAATTTATTTATATGATAAGACATTTTAATTCATAGAAGAAAAGCAATGGTAGGAGAAAAGACAGAAGGAAACTACTTGGGTAAGAATAGATGTGGTTGACAATTACATATTTTTTTATGGACTTTACAGGACTTTCTATCTCTCCTTCAGTTATTCACTATAACATAGCTTTAACAAGGGACACTGCAGAAGTTTCCTGCTTTCTAGAATATCCTGGCCAGGTGGCTGGAACACTGGTCTTACTGATGGAACCTGTACATTTACATCCCCTCAGGCAAAAGGTGGTTGCGAATTCGAGTCTCCCACAACCCACCTGAATTTTCTAATCACCTGGCTACTGGATGGGGATGCAAGGAGCATAACTGCTCCTTCTGCTGCTTGTGCAGGGCCTGACTAGAGAGAGGTCTTCAGAAAAAATACATGACCTGGCCATGAAGGTGGATAAATCGAAGAACACGCAGTCTGTGAGTCTCAACAAAGCTCAGGTGCCTACTGTCTCAGTATTGCCAAAAAGACCATTATCACAGAAGGTCTTTTATGTGTAGGGGTGTTAGTGAGAAAACTTTAAATGCTTTATACTTGGGCATTTTTAGTGCCAGATGGCATTTTAGTAGAAGTTTTGGAAATGAAATCACTAAGCTTAAGAACTTGTACCCACAGCAAGTCACTTCCATGTGAGCACAATCCATTGGCTAATTGATAGGAGATGTGGACCTGCTGGAAGGCAGGCTGTTTGTTCCCCCATTGTGAGGAACACTGATGTCATCCTCAGGAAAGGAGAACAGTCAGCACATGAAAAGTAGTCAGGAATTTTGG
Organism: Corvus brachyrhynchos; assembly: GCF_000691975.1. Classification (NCBI taxonomy): domain Eukaryota; kingdom Metazoa; phylum Chordata; class Aves; order Passeriformes; family Corvidae; genus Corvus; species Corvus brachyrhynchos. The sequence goes on from NW_008240037.1 coordinate 179,336, forward strand.
ACAAAGAGATTAAACAGGACTATAAATTGTGGGACCCCACATATCACAGGAAAGCCACTGTGCCTCTCTTTCCCATTGAACTAATAATTTCTGTAACTCTTTCAAAGGGCTTTATGCTGAGGCAATGTAACTCTCTTAGATATTTTTCAAATATACTGATGTTTAGAAGAGTTATCACTTTTCCAGGATGATGTAATATTTTTGTGATCTATATGCCTGTGAGGACCAGTTTCTTATGCAAAATACAATGCATTTCTGCAGATCCGTGAAATCATCAAGAAAGAGCACAGAATGAGAGATCAAAATCTAAGTTAGAGTCTACAGAATTTTTTCTCTAGACATTTTGTATGGCTTTAATCAAATACCTCTAGCTTTTGAATCAAATTTGCTACTGACATGATGATTGGAACTGACTACTTCATGCCATTGGAGATTTTGGTCTTATGTTACCTTCACTGTATAATGAAAATGATACTCAGTTGTCACTGTGGGAGCTAGCATGAAAGTTCTGAGAGTTAGTTCTTGCTTGCAAAGTGCTGCCTAAATGCTAAGTGATAATGGAAGTTACCACAGTCTGACTAGTCCCTTTATTCTTTACATCACTATCTTATTTTTGGTTACTCATTAGTGTTCTCATGCTTCCTTTTCCTTTTCCTGAAACGTCATTATAAAGCAACCATTTAAAGCCAACAGATTGCTCACAGATCCTGAGCAAGCTTAGCAAATGCAAGAATAGTTCAGGTCTCTGTTTTTCCTATTTGCTTTTAAGATTACCTGCATTCAATATATGCTGGTCTCTTCTTTTTGTCTGTGTGGCATGTCCAAGTATTTTAAAGCATAAACCAGAAGGACATTGCCTGAGCTGGTAGGAGGGGATGGAGGAAATCCTATACTGGAGAAACAATTACAGGAAGCTGACACAGTCATTAAGAAGTTTAGAAGAATCAACAGAGATGAAAGTGGTTTTGGTATGGTGCCAAGTTGGAGAAGGAAATGACTTGTACACAGGGATGGATTTCAAAAAATAAACATTAAAAAAATCTCAGAAATGGTGGTGGTAGCAACTTTGAGACAGTCTGTTGTCTATTCACCTGATTTAAAGGAGGCAAAGAAAGGTCAGAAGTCATATCTTTCCAGGGAGGGATTCCCTCAAAACTGGGGATACTCACAGGAAAATACCTGTCAAAACCTTGTGCCTCTCTTCATATGTCCTGATTATGAAAATGTATGTAACTGAACTGCATGGTACTCTGACTCTATCCAAATGGCACATTAAGAACTTTCCGTGTCTGGCATAATTTCATGGTGCCAGAAGAGTTTACCCATAATCTGCACTGGTCTGAGAAATGGAGAGGCATATGTGGCTTTGTTCCTCACCTTCAAAGGTTTTCTAAGATGTGGTTCTTCTTCCTAGCCTCCCAAATTTTGTTGGCTAAAACCTTGAATTTGCATAATCTCTGTAAAGGCCTTAATTGTAAAAGTTATAATCTTTGCTCATAATAATATGCTCATGAGGCATATTCAGATCCCCTAGCTGATGGCAATACTGGTCAGAAACTTCATGTTCCATCATCAAAGAAGAATTTATTATATTCTGCCACCTTGGGGCTTGCACATGAGACAAACCTGCATTTGCTCTATGTCTACAGAGTGACTGAGTATATACGGAACAGGGTTGACAAGTACACAAATGGACATCAGAAAGCACAAGGTGGTGGTACTCGGGCAAGTGGACTGGAACTACCCTTGTGAGAACTGGAAAATCTCTTTCACAGGAAAAAGAAATATGTAACAAAAAGTGTTGAGCTCAAGGACTCCATCTAGGCCTGTAAGGCAGTAGGAGAAATGAAAGGTAGTGATGGGATGACTGGTTGATTAGAAGAGGAGGTAGGAGTAGAAGTACCTGGTTGTTCATTAACATAAAATCAGAAAACAGTGTATGAAAAACTGGTGGGTTAGTACATGGAGAGGCTGGGATTCCATCAAGATCTGGGATGTGGGACAGCCATTGGGATGAACTGATCTAAAAAGCTGAAATGAGGAGAGAGAAAGTAAAAAAGTAGAACAGATTCTGGGCAATGATATGAAGCAAGCTCAACAAGATTGCTGTGACAGAAGTGAAATCGCTGAAGAGACTGAGACAAAACATGGTGTAAGAAAAAGGGTTGAGAAACGGATGGATTGAGGAGGGATAGAGAAGTAAAGTGTGAAAATGGGCAAAAGAGTCAGTCCTAGTTAAAAATCGTTCTGTTCCATAATTTTCAGTGGGGACTAACTGCTGTCAGCCCTGCTGTCAGAAGACATCTGAGATCCACAAGTAAAATGTCAGCCTTGTACCATCATTCGTGATATCTGCTTTGGAAGACTCATGTATTAATTCATAGGACTTAAGGCTTAAGATACCATTGATTCACAAATGCTCAAAAAGGAATCCACTTTTGGCTTGATGACAGGAGAAGTCAGAAAATGTCTAATCGCAATAAAAACAGAAGTCCATTCATGGTTTCTATTACAAATTCAAGATTAATACAAGTACTTGTATTCTCTCTTTTAAGATAGAAATCTTTCCCATTCTGTTGTTTGTCATGGCTAGAGTATTTAAATTCTAAAAACAAATCACTGTTTGATTAGTTTGATTTGTCTGGTAGTATTTAAAGGCTAAACAGATTGAGCCATTTAGGTTTCTCACAGTTTTCAGATGGCAAGTGATTTTTGTTGCTATCATTTACACAAAGCCTTTCCCTCTCTGGTGATAGCAGTTGGACCTGCCTGTCATGCTTTATTGAACTAACCCAGTTATTTGGTTACTTAAGAAACTGACATACTAGATAAATTCACACCATTCTTAAGTAATTATTTAAAACATTTAGGAGATCGTTCAGATAACACCAGTGGGCTTCACTGGTAGGTCTCTTATAATTTGCCAATGCAAATTGAAACCAAGGGGTCATAAAGGAATATCAGACCTGCGTATGAGTTTCTTAGTTCAGGACTCTAATCTTCTGTGGATGTCAATGAGCATGACGGTGATCCTTTCATTTGATCCTAAAATAAGCATTAGACTTTTAGTGTATGACCATTCCTAGGAGTCACACAGCTTCAGTAGTACCTCCTAGCATGTTTACATACTCAAAGGTTTAGTAGAATTTTCGTTCATTTTGTCTGAAAGTAGCAAGAAAAATTCTTAGGAGAGTTTTATCAGGAGTTACTTCTGTTATAAATTTCATAATATATGTGTGTGCCATTTTATTACAGTGCTCTTTATGGTTACATAATTATGCTCTCTCTCTAAGAGATAGAGAACTGTGTTTTGGCTGTTGGAACTGCAAAGCAGAGATTTGTGTATTTCCCTGTAAAGCACTGCTGTTTGAAAAGAGAAAGCATATTCTGAACGCCAACATATTGCTTGTAATTAATGGGGTCTGTCATGCATCATAGTGGATATAATTTAGTAAATACAGGGGAGTATCAGTGACTATCATGTGAATAATAAGGCTAGGTCATTTTAATATCCTTCTCTGTGAAACCAGCATGCATAATGTCAAGGAGTACGTCATTCACCCAAAAGATTCATTCAAGCACTGAGTATCCCCAGTGGGGCAACAAAGACTGGTACTATTCAGGAAGCAGAAGAGAAAGCCTCAGGCATACCCCAATCATGACACAGTTCAGGAGGCTATGCCTGGGTCAGAGAGCTCTGTGGAGAGACCTCTGCCCCCTTTGCTCATAAGAAAGTGTCAGGAGTATAAGATATTTGTGAACTCAGGAAAGGCCCGTTGCAAGAAATGTTATTTGGAGTTGGTTAAAGGAAGAAGCAGCTGGTGGGGGTTGGGTGGCAGGCTTGCAGCTGGGTGTTGTTGATTTCAGGAGACAGTTGTATCTCCTCACACAGCCATAGTCTTTCTTTCTGAGTAGAGTAAAGTGTGGAGTAAACACTGGAGAAAGCTGCAAAATGTCTTGGGTCTTCAGGGAAAGCACTGCACCACCCCTTGGTCACCCACGTCTTCTGCACCTGACTAGCTCCCAGTATACACACTAGTATACAGTGTGCTGCCCCCACAAGAAGGCGCTAATTGTCTGAGCACGATATCTGAGATGGCAACAGAATAAGTGGTGGGTTGTCCAATAGCCACAGTTGTCCAATAGCCAACCCAAAGAACAGCAATAAAACTTCAGGTTTGTCTGTCTCTGTGGCTTTCTGAAGGAATGTGTCCCACTCTAGTCAGGATTGATAGTCCTACATCTTCTTATGCCTGTTCTCTCAATGAATGCCTTAAACTGTAGAAAATCCTCCTTCTTTCAGTCACCTGCTTGCTAATGATCATACCTTGCCTCAGGGGAGAGTCAGTTCAAACATATCTTGCAGTCATTTAAACATTTTTTTACCTTAGGAGACAGTCAAAACACAGTCCAAACAGTGTCATGGAGTGCATGCCTTCTTTGGATGGTATTTTACTGTGGATGAAACAATGAAGTTTTCATCAAATATAAGAATAAAGGCAAACTCGTATGGGTTTGGATACTAACTGAGCAAAAAGCAAAAGCTAATTTCTAAACCCTGTTCTGGGTAATATTTTGCGTAAAACTCTGAAATCATATCTGAATTCTATGTGTATGTATTCATTATTGACAAATGTTATTTAACCACTAAGTCTTAATTACGCGAGGCACTTAAATCCCATAGGTGACCAAAGCATCTTATGTCTGTCGGTAATTTAGGCATCTTCTGCTTTGCAGTGTGAGTGATGTGCCATGCAAAGGAAGAAGGTGCCTGACTATGATGGAGTAAGTATATCAGTTAATATATTATTAAAGCATGGAACCAGTCCATGATATGGTATCTGAGGCTCCTCTGTGAGCCTAAGCACTCTGGACTAGCAGTGGTAGAAGTATGAGAGCCTGCACAATGCAGAATGCAACTGCTCCTGTGGTTCAGTCAGCAGCCAGGCTGGGGTTTCTGGATGAGTATCCTGTACCTAAAAGTGCAGGAAGATATTGTAATGCCCGTGTCCTATCTCTAATTTTATTCTGCAGGGTTAACATACAGTGATATTTTGCAATAATCATCTACCTAATCCTTTATTCTCCTTGGAAATTAGGACTTCCTCATTTTCAAAGTCCTGCATAGCTGGAAGAGTATCTAGACTCTTGGAGTCAGTGCTTATATATTCTTAAAAGGGAAATTGATTCTGCAGACGTTGAGATTGTGTTCAAGGGACAACACATAAAACAGCTTTAAATATTGCAAATTCTCCAATTTATAACTATGTAGTAAAACTGATGAGAAGAATGAACCCAAACTATCTCAAATGCACCTGTATTTTTTCACTGAAAGAATTCAGTGGTTTTTACTTTAGTTCTCAGTAGTTTATTGAGAAAAGTGCAGTAAATTACTTTTTTTACCTAGAAGAGAAGTAGAATTTGGTCATCCACATGTCTAAAACCCCAATGATTGCTCAAAAAATTAATGATCAAAATAAAAGAAGGCTTAAAGATTTTACCATAACTATTTTAAACCTCTCTTCCATTCAGAAATTTTAAGTAGGAACTTGCTTGTTATCGATTCCATTAACCAAGGATTCTGCAAATAAATATTTTATTATTTCTGTAAGCTATAAGATAGTTTGTTCCAGCCAATGTCGGGCACAAGAGAGCTGTTAATGTGATCACAGAACAATCTGCACCAGAAGTGAGGAAAAAAGACTTCCAGTTCACATAAGTCTACTGCAGTGAGCTTTGAAGTGCCAGCTAACACATCTCAGTTCTTCGGATATACAAAATAGTCCTAGCAACATTGTGCATGGTAGATAGCTGGAACTCCAGTTCTTTTTATATTTGTATAAATATAAATCAGAATTATAAGCCAAGGAATTTTCAATAAAGGATGATCAGCACTATGCTTCAACAATGTTCATGTAAATACTGAAGATAGAATTATTTTTACATTACCACTGATGAAGTACTTGCTTTTCATAGTAACTGCTTTTAATTCCTATCAGCCACAACTGTATCTTTTATTTAACAGTAGAACTTAATGGGAAGAATTGTGGGCATAGCTCTTATACTCTGATTAAAACACTCCATTCAAAGCAGAAAATGTAAAGTTGCCAGAACTGTAAAAAAGCTGATATTGCAGAATTTCTTCTCTGCCGTCCACAGCTTAAAGGCTAATGTTGTCCTTAAAGAACAAGGTGGGAGACCCAAAAGTTCATTATTTTTCTCCCTCTGATCTATAGTTTTGACTGACATTGGGCAAAGAACTGAAATCCTTATAAAAAGAAAGACATTCCATTGAGTCTTTCAGTCCTTTTGACTGAGTTTCCCACCTCTAATGTAGGGTCTCCATTACTGTTTTGTCTAAGTTCTTAGCCACTAAAATGGCAAATATCCTATATAACTTAGACAAGTTTTTTCAGTGAAAAAATACTCATGTAAATGAAGCTAGGCTACTTGAAATATCTAACTTGAGTTCAACTCAGGCACCCAAAATCAGGGGCCTAAGGCAAGATTTGTCCTACTTAACCCAGATGCCTAAATCAGGAGCTCAGTCTCCTTAGAGACCTTAGAGAGAGAGAGACACATATTCTGAGGTGTTTATGGTGCTGTACTGGGTGATGTGCCTTGCAGGACCCCTCATTCTCCACTGGTTCCAGGAAGCATAGAGCAACTTCACTCCCACCACAGGCAATTCAATTCTCTGAACTTTGGTGAGCTGGATCTGGATCTTACTTCTGCACTGAGCACATGGAGGGTATCATTGAGATCACATAAGTACCCTGTACAATCTGAAATAGGTATGGCTAAAAAACGTGTAGAAGGAAACATATAATCACTAAAATGCATTAGAATATGCCCATAAAATGTCAGACTTGGAAATTAGTTTACTTGCAGCTATTTCCCTTGCCAAATCTGATGTATTCATTTAAGGAGTTAAACATGAGACTTTGCTCTGCTTTACTAGTAAGGAAGGAAAGAATGTCTCTTTGAAAAAGTTTTTCATGCCCTTCTCTCACTCTTTGTTGTACATTTCAGTTGCTGTTGTCATATTTTCCAGTCTTAACCTCCCCTTGAGTAATTATTGCCACACAATTAAGAAAACATTTAGAATGGAAAAGTCATTTGTTAGACTTGCACTCTAAACCAATGGTATACTCCTGTGCTTTGACTGATAACCTTTCCCCTGACAACTTGCTGGGATCTGATGACTGTTTAGGTTCACTCATTACTGATTCTTGAGTTGAATTTTCTGTGACCTGACCTTTCCAGTAGTATATTTTCTTGCTGAAACAAACACATTTTGACAGCTCAGTAGGGGCCAGTTTGACACTCCTTAAAGCACAGAAGACAAATTTATTTTGTTTAGAGCACAGAGACTTTTTCAGAATTTTTCTTCACAGTTTGATGGGTTAACCCATAGGATTTTCTATACTAGGGCTGGATTCTCTACTGTTCCTTATATGTTCTCTGTATGTTTATTATATGTGTTAAGCACATTAATTCTTACTGTAAAAGCAATCAGTTAAAATTACTAATAGCAAAAATGTTGGATTAAACTAGATAAAGAGTAAAATATGCCATATTTTTTTCAGAAATCAGATAATTTAAGTAAAATTTCCATGTGCAATGCATTTGTATTTAGAAGACTATATTGAACATCTTGCATATATTCCAAAAGAAACACTTTTAGAGTAATGCTATTGGATATTTTAAAAGGTATACACTAAGGTGGATGATCCTCATGGTGCTACTGAAAGGTTACAAGGCTAGCTCTTCCTTCCACCCCTCTCTGCTGCTGCAAATTTGGCAATAATAATGGGGCTGTGCAGCAACAAAATTAAAGACATAAAAACGTTGGACAATAGAGTTTCTATTAAATTAAATGTTTCTATTACATTAGAAATTATCAAATAATGAAAGGTAAAACTGCATGCATTTTATCTATTATTTTCACCTTTAATAAACGTGCAATGTTACACAAAGGTGGCTAATACAATACAAATGCTTAAGGTATTGTATTAATCTTCACTGTCATTCACCTCATTTTAATATTTCAGTTATACCCTCAGCAGTACACTTTTATCATCATTTTAAAAGCTCTGCAGGACTCCCTTGTACTTTACATGCCTACCATTGTCAAGCAGCATTTTGCTGTCATTCTGTTCCCCCGGTTTTCCACCTCTGTTTTTATTTCACATTCTTGACAGATATTTCTGCTTTTTGTTCATATGATACCTTTTGTAAAGAATAACCTTTCAGAACCCTTTTGGGAATGTTTCACAGAATCACAGAATATGCTGAATTGGAAGGGATCTACAGGGATCATCAAATCCAACTCCTGGCCCTGCACAGGACACCTCAAGAGTCACACCATGTGCCTGAGAGCATTGTCCAAAAGCTTCTTGTACTCTGTCAGGCTTGGTGCTGTGACCACTGCCCTGAGCCTGTTCCAGTGTTTAAGCACCTTCTAGGTGAAGAACTTTTCTCTAAAATCCAACCTAAACCTCCCCTGACACAACTTCAGTCCAATCCCTTGGGTCCTGTCACTAGTCACCACAGAGAAGGGTTTCATGAATGCCTAGCATATATCAGGAGTTAGTAGTATTATCTTTTAAGTCCAAAATAAATATTCTGAAGCTGTGTGCTGACTGACACTGTACACATTTAATAAGAGTGCAAAATAGAATTGGACAAAGAGAATAGACTAATTTGCAAAGGATCCATAATCTGTTGCACTGCACAGCATGGAGAAGCTCGCTAGGATTTCACCAAAAAGATCTGAAATTCTTGAATTTTAGTTTAATTTGGAATTTCATTTTGCTGGTTCAAAAGGAATTACACTAAAGAGAATGATCTGAAGTACTAAAGGGCATTAATGGGACTCTAAAAATCATAAATGCTTATAAAAATGTTTTGAAACATCAAGAAAAAATTCTGCTTTCAACTGTTTATGTGTTCCAATAGTGAACAATCTGTCTGCATTAAAATGAGCAGAAAATAATAATGCAACTATGATCAATACGTAATATATAACAATAGTATGACATCATCTGCAGTACCAAGTTCAGTTTCAGCCATGCCATTGTCTTCTAACAGTAACTGACACAGCAGAGTTTGGACTAGATAATGATAATTACTGGGAGAAGTAGGAAAAAAGTAAGGTATTTTCTTAGGAATAAATGGGGATGTTATAATTCTACAAATTAATGACTAGCTGTCAGCTGGGAAAGGAGGCCTTCCTCTTTCATTTTCCTCCAAACTCAAGAATCAAAGACAATTGCTGATATTGTTAGGCATCTCATTTAAAGCTGGCAGATGGAGGTAAGGGGTTTTTTTTGGCATAACATGTAATTAATGACATTCTTTGGACCATTGCTTTGAATTTGTAGCAAAGCCAAAGACTGAATAGGAATTTTTAAAGCATTCCACAATTAAAGAGATAAAAAACCCATTTGATTATATATGTATGTGAGATTATACACACAAATGAACTTTATTGCAATCTCAGCATCATTCCTTAAAAGAAGTTGGAAAATGCCAATATTAATTTTGCCTGTACAACATTAATTCAGGCTTTTATCCATGTGTTTATAATAAAGGCTCAAGTTAATGATCACATCCTTTTTTCCCACAGGACTTCTGCCTAATTTCAGCCATGCTACAGGGACTTGTCCAGGCAGAAACAAGTTTATCTGCCTACACGCCCAGAAAATCAAGTGTAAAAACCAAACCTAAAAACAATAAAAAACCTCTAGTCCAGAAGCTGTATAGTCATGTTAGCAAAGTACTGCTTTTGATTTAAAATGCCTCCTGCAAGAAAGCTTCATGCCTTCCCTACCACAAGCTGGCTTGTTTCTGGCCTGGGGCATGCAAGTGCAGTCTGCAGGGCTTTCTGCAGCTGGCCACGTAGCTTTGCCAGCTGTTGTATTTTGCATTCATACGTCTTCATTAGCAGATGCAGATTTCTAATTTCGAGAATATTAAACTCAGCAGTGCTCTTAAGCAACTTATATATTTTCCACTCTTTAAATTCATTCAAGACAAAATGCATTTCTGTGT
>NW_008240037.1:189541-194602 GCF_000691975.1 Corvus brachyrhynchos
TCTTTCCCTGAGTGACTGATTACTCCAAAGGGAATGTTGCACAAAGTGTTTTGCATCTCTGAACACCTTCCTTCCAAGCCCCACCCCCTTTCTGGTTTTAAACCAGTCCCAAGACAATTATACCTGTAAATAAGTGGCTTTCAAAATGCTGGTTGTTACCACAGGGAGGACAGAAACCTGGCTGTCAATATTGTGAGGAGTTACATTCAGAAAAAGATGGTCTCCACTCTTCTCCCTTCTTACCCTCAAGTTTCTGCTGCAGAAATAATTTGAATGGGATCTGACAGGGATGTGAAAGTGCTCGGTACTGTCACCAACGTCTGTGAGTACTCCTATATCATTTAAGTATCCAACTGACATAATATATATGATAAATGAGATGTGACAGTTTTTCATATTAAAAAATTTAGTTCTGTTTAACATTAGTCTTACTGAAACTGCATGTTGAAAACACTTGAAAAAAATCAGTCATTTTACCATTTTACCTATTAACATAATTTGCAGTCCATCTCAACTATGAACAACAACAAAAAAACATTTTCAAATGCTTCCACAAAGTTTAGAGACAGAAGAATGGCCTGTTTCAAACCTGGTCTCCAAAAATGCCTTTTTAAGATTCAATTATTTGGAATTTGAATAAATCCACAGAGGGGCAACATTTCAAGGAGAGTAATTGCCAGTACACTTCCAATTCTGTCCAAAGCCTACCTACAAACAAACCTAAAAGCTTACAGCTGAATGGATTTAGTTATATCCTGATACGGGAAAAATATGCGATTCATCCAATCCATTTGTAAACAGTTTTTTAATTTCAAGTGGTGTAAATCCAGAGTAAATCTCCTCACTCAAATGAAGTTCTTCAGAGAGATATAAGTGCAAATAAAGTAATAATGTGGCATGAGAGATCATAAAAACCTTTTTAAGGAAAGGGAATTTAATAGTTTGACATAATGGGTTATTCTGATCATTTCAATTCTCCTAAAGGCTAGAAGGATAAGCTGACTACTGGTTGGAGAGTGCATCATGCCCTTTCAAAGTTGTTCAGTGTGCTTACAGTCCACTTAAAGTAAGCTTATATTTTTAAGGTCCTCTTAAGCACACATTAATACTTTGAACCACTAAAACACCTAAAATTTTTTTCTTCAGACTACTTCCTAGGAAAAAAATTAGTTATAAAACATTGCATCATTAAGTACAGAGTGACTGACTAGACCTGTCAGGTCTTTAAGGCCACCTTTCTTAGAGCACAAGAGCTCTCTATCCCTGTGTGTAGGAAGATGAGGAAGGCAGGCTGGAAACTGGCTTGACTAAGCAAGGGTCTGCTCCTCCAGCTGAGGAGTAAGAACCAAATGCACAGCCAGTGGAAGCAGGGACAGGTGACCTAGGGAGACTACAGGATATGGTTCATGTATAGGGATGGAGTTAGGAAAGACAAAGCAAAGCTGGAGCATGGTTTGGCAAATGACCTGAAGAATAACAAGGAGGATTCTATAAATACATAAGTCAGTAAAGAAAGGCTGAGGAGACTGTATTCCCCCTGATAAGCAATAAGGGTGAGCTGGTGGTGACTGATGTGGAGAAGTCTGAGATACTCAGCAAGTTCTTTGCCTCAGTCTTCACAGGCAGTCAGTTCTCTGGGTGGGTGGGGGCCAAATGAATCCCTCCCACTATAAGTGAAGAACAGGTTCAGGACTGCTACAGTGGGGATTACTGTAACACGCATATATCAAACCAGGAGTCCCGTGGAAAGGAAATATATATGGACAGATTCTTGGTAGATGTTTCAAAGATGTTTATTTCTCCAGCCACATGGCCGAGGCTCTGCTGAGGAACTCTCTCAGTGACGGGACCCCAGGGTCCTTGCCCACACAGGGAAACACAAACCAACCAATGGGGAATGAGGCTGACCAGGGGCAGGGAAACCCTGTGCCTCCCCTCAGGGCCCCTCTCCCAGGGCTACATGGCAGGGGGAGGAGACCCCAACACAGGACCACTGATGAAGTCTGTGGGACCTGATGATGTGCATCCCAGGGTCCTGAGGGAACTTGCTGACATGGTTTTCAAGCCACTGAACATCATATTTTAAAAGTCATGGCAGTCAGGTGAAGTCCTTGTTGACTGGAAAAAGGGAAACATCACTCCCTTTTTTAAAAAGAGGAGAAAGGAAGATCTGTGAAACTACAGACCAGTGTGCCTCACCTCTGTGTCTGGGATGATCATGGAGCAGATCCTCCTTGAATATGTGCTAAGGCACATTAAAGATAAGGAGGTGATCCAAGGCAGCCACCATGGCTTTTAGTAAGGGCAAATTGTGCCTGACTAACCTGGTGGCCTTCTATGATGGAGTGATGGCAATGGTTGACAAAGACATCTATCTTGTGTTAGACCTTCAGTACAGTCCCACATGACATCCTTGTCTCCACATTGGAGACACATGGATTTGATGTATTCAGTTGATAAAGAACTGGCTGTAGGGATGCAGCCAGAGAGTTGTGGTCAAAGGCTCTATCTCAAGGTGGAGGCCAGTGATAAGTGCTGTCCCTCCCAGTTCTCTCTTGGGATGGTTCCACTTCAGTACCTACACCGATGACACAGACAGTGAGATCAAGTGCAATCTCAGCAGGTTTGATGACAGGAAGATGAGCTCTGCAGTTGACACAACAGAAGGAAGGGATGCGATCCAGAGGGACCTGGACAAGCTTGAGAAGTGGGCCCATGAGGACCTTATGGAGTTCAAAAAGTCCAAGTGCAAGGTGCTGCATCTGGGTAGGGAAAATCCCAAACATGAGTCCAGACTGGTAGAAGAAATCACTGGGAGCAGCCCTGTGGAGAAGGACTTGGGAGTTCTCGTGGATGAAAGGCTGGTCATGAACCAACAGTGAGTGTTTGCAACCCAGAAGGTCAATCACATCCTGGGCTGCATCCAAAGCAGTGTGGGCAGCAGGGCCAGGGAGGGGATTCTGCTCCTCTACTCTGTTGCTGCCTGTTCTGAGCTTCCCCTCCCCCTCCCAAAGACACTTGCTCCTGCCCACGTGCTCTGAGCTCCTTTGTTCCAAGCGCGGGCAAAACCAAATGTAACTCAGACTCTTTAGCAGTGTCTGATTGGCCGCTCACCCTGGGTCCGCCCCCAGTCCTCCCCTTTCCCCTTCTCCGAATAAAAGATGGTCGAGGGGAGGCTCCGCCCTCTCTTAGCTCAGCTATCTTCCTGTGAACATCTCTGGTTGTCTGTCTCATTTGAAAGCTTCTAACTGCAGGAAATTGAGCTAGCAGGGAGCTATATTTCTCCCTCTTTGCTTCTGCTGATGGTATTTGCTTTGGAGCTGATACAAGTACCGATTTTAGAGCTACTAAAGTGCTAGATCGCCTGCTAGCCAGTATAAAGCTGAAAAGATACCTTCCACACTACTCTGCACTTGTGAGACCCCACCTGCAGTGCTGCATCCAGCTCTGGTGTCCTCAGCACAGGAAGGACATCGCCATGCCCAGAGGAGGGTCACGAAGATGATGAGAGGGATGGAGAATTCCTCCTACAAAGACAAGCTGAGAAAGCTGGGGTTCAGCTTGGAAAAGAGAAGGATTCAGGGAGACCTCATTGCCACTTTCTAGTACCTTAAGGGGACTTATAATAATGAATGAATGAAATATCATATAAACCATAATGAGGCATTTATCAACATGGGACAATTTTTCTATATAGACATTACAGCAGCACTAACGTGAGAGTCCCTTCAGGTTAATTATTCTGGGGAATTCAACTTTTCAAAAATCAACACAGCAATTGTGCAAGGTAGAAGTACCCTGAGCTGGTCGACTTAACCCAGTGTCTGTGGGCAACACAGAAGCTGATGTCTAAGTTAATGCCTAAGCAGTAAGAAGGAAATGGTGCAGTGATAAGGGCACTCAGAATATGCCGAGTCAAGGCAATTCACCTCGTATGGGAAAACTTTGACTGTGGGAAAAAGCTGTGGGAAAAAGCAATAGGCAGTGAGTTCAGCTGTGTAGAGCCCCAGCTGAAAAGGGACATATGTGAACTATATGTGTAGGGCAGTTGTAGGCCCTGAAGAGTTTATAAGGTGGTGTATCATGGACTGAATAAAAATTAGCATAAAAATAGGGGTTTGACACATAAAGGCAGGCCTGTGGCATTCACATATTTACATGAGGAAATCAGCTCCCAATATAATTAATTTATGTGCTGAGTAAGCAATAAATAGGATGCTTATTATCATAGTATCTAGCCAACAAAACTGACCAGTTGAAATGTTTTCCAAATCTTTCCCAGAAAATAGTGAAATTTAATAATCCTGCCATAATGGCTAAATTTCTGAAAACTGTATGACTGTATCATTCTAGCTCTCAGTAAATTGCCTATTAGGCAGTATAGAATTAGGTATTTGCATTAGAATCTGCCTCTCCACAGACAAATTCATATTGAATATGTGTCACTATAGGGACATTACTTAAATAAGGATGATTTCCATGAAAATGAAAGTTTGGAGAAATGTCGTGCAAAGATGTTGCCAGTAAATATCTTTCTCCAGAACTGCTTTCTTTATTTTGCAGATATTCTTGGCTTAGTTATGCCATGTTTGTTCCCTTTCTTTGTATCGTTTGAAATGAGGGCATACAACATAAGTGCCCGTATGGTCATCTTAAAGCAAGGGTAAACTAAGTCTTCTGGTACTGATTACTCATGGATGCCCATGAAAGCTTTCTTTGGACTGCCAACTTCAATAAAGTTTCCAGTCACATGCTGCTTAAGCAGACTATATCTGGTACTGTTGCAGTGGGGATCCTGCAACATGCATATACCAAACCAGGAGTCCCGTGGAAAGGAAATATATATGGACAGACAGATTCTTGGTAGATGTTTCAGAGATGTTTATTTCTCCAGCCGCATGGCCGGAGCTCTGCTTGAGGAACGGTCCCAGTCACCGGACCAAGGGTCCTTCTGCCCGCGCAGGGAACACAAACCAACCAATGGGAACGAGGCTGAGCAGGGGCAGGGAAACCCCGTGTCTGTGCCCTCAGGGCCCCTCTCCCAGGGCTCCATGGCAGGGG
>NW_008240037.1:195290-243214 GCF_000691975.1 Corvus brachyrhynchos
AGGCTGGGACGTTCGGGCGGAGATTCAGCTGAGGCTGCTGCCACCCTTGAGGTGCTGGTGGGACCCTGAGGCCGGCGTGGCTCAGCCCAAACCGAGGAAAAAACACCATGCAGCCGGCAACAAAAGACAGGGAGAGTCTTTCCCCAATGCAGAGCCCAAACAAGATCAACTCCTCAGCTGAAAATTTACAGATACCAACTTTCTTGCAAGTCAGAGAAAAGGGAAAGTGATGTCATGTGAGGAGGCTAACATGGAGGGTGCACTACCGTGGGTGGAGGAGGGGAGAAACAGGAGGCACTCCAAGCGCTGGAGCTGAAATTCTCCTGTAAACTGTCGTGAGGACTATAATATAGCAAATTGTTTTCCCTATAATTCATGAGATGAGGTACATGAGGGGGTGCAGAAATCCACACGCAGCCCGTGAAAAAAGTACTCATGCCGGAGCCCATAGATGCTGTGAAAGGCTTTTAGAGATTGAAGAAGAGAGCCTTTGCTTTCAGGCTGGAATAGCTCATCCTTATAAGACTAAAACCCCATGACTATTATGATCCATGATGGCAGTTGTGGTAAGACTGCAAAACTTCATAGGATGGATTTTTTTCACTGCAGCAGATTTGGGAAGACTTTTTTATGAAGTCTGAAACCACGCTAGAGAAGTTTGCAGAGAACTATCTCCCATGGGACAGATCCCACGGCACAGCAGAAGAAACTCTTTTCTTTAAACATAAAGAAAGACTTATGAAACACTGACCAAAACCCCATGTTTTGTTTCCCTTGCACAAGTTGGTGGAGAGAAGCAGGTACTGGAAGAGAAAGGTGTTCTGAAAGTTTGCTTTGGCTTCTCATTATTCTTTTTACTTTTAATTCCGCTAGTAATAAATTTTCTTTATACTGTTTAAGTGGGGACTTC
This sequence comes from Corvus brachyrhynchos, assembly GCF_000691975.1. Taxonomy (NCBI): domain Eukaryota; kingdom Metazoa; phylum Chordata; class Aves; order Passeriformes; family Corvidae; genus Corvus; species Corvus brachyrhynchos. The sequence goes on from NW_008240037.1 coordinate 196,201, forward strand.
TTTTGCCTTGAAGTTTTTCTGTTTTCCTCAATAATCCTTATTTCACCTTATGAAAATGAAGTTTCAATTTTCCCCTTCTCTGCTTAGGTATAGCAGAGGCAAATAAGTGAATAGTTTTTGTAGTGCTGGCACCATTATGTTGCAGTGGGGATCCTGCAACATGCATATACCAAACCAGGAGTCCCGTGGAAAGGAAATATATATGGACAGACAGATTCTTGGTAGATGTTTCAGAGATGTTTATTTCTCCAGCCGCATGGCCGGAGCTCTGCTGAGGAACGGTCCCAGTCACCGGACCAAGGGTCCTTCTGCCCGCGCAGGGAACACAAACCAACCAATGGGAACGAGGCTGAGCAGGGGCAGGGAAACCCCGTGTCTGTCCCCTCAGGGCCCCTCTCCCAGGGCTACACGGCAGGGGAGGGACCCCAACATGGTACTATGTGCCTAACCCTAAGTAAGTAATTCTTGTTCTAGGTAACACTCATAATCTCAAAGAGGTTGGAAAATAAATTCGATTTCAAAAGATATGCTCAATCGCAGTTCAGTATGCAGAACTAATAAATGAGTAATAGAAATCTTCAATTTAATAGTCCACTTATTAAATCAGATGAGCTGTTTTCTCATACATCTACACTTTTTTTTTTTTTAATAATTAAGTTAGATCCATTAAATGGTTCCAGAGAAAGTGGTGTCATTTTTAATTCTACTTTACAAAATGGCCTAGCCACCTATTGTTCTAATGTTCTAAACACCTGTGTTTTTCCTTTCAAATGCAAACTTTTCTTACCTTAGAAAAGTTAGGGAGATGAAGAAAGGATTTAACGTCTCTATTGAGATAGCCACAAAACAAAATGCAGTGATACTTGAAGAGATCCTCCTGTAAACTAGCTAACCCCTTTGCATTCTTCGCGGATGTCAAAGTGTACATCAAATCAGTGGGAGCAAGGATACACAAACAATGCTTGATTGATCACACTGGCAGAAGGATGCCCTTACAGCTTTTCTATCATGCTACCCTGCAAAACAGGCATCAGTGTTTGACAATACTTCTGCATAATGGATCATACTTAAAAGGGAATGTGACTTGCAGACCACGTGTCTCCAGTTAAACAGCAACCTCATGGCAACAGCAACATGTGTTTATACGGAAAAATAGTATTGGGAAAGTATTTTCTCTATTCCCTAGTGTCATTTAAAGTGATTTAATATTTAGAAGGAAAGGAAGTCACCCCATATGTCTGGTGTGGCCTTAGCAGACCACTGACTGCATACTGGGAACAACTGTTCTAAATCATGTGAAATTTGCAAGAAGTAAAGATCCACGTCTTGCTGAGTTCTGAGTTCTGAGTGCTTACAGGGTTTTTTTTTGAATGCTTTCTGCTCATCAGAGGAAGCCAAGGTCAGTAGTGTATCATACACTAGAGCAAGGACATTAATCTTACTTTATACTAGACTATTTCTGGAGTGAGGAGACCAGACTTGCTTCATTTAAAATGTACCTTAAGTGACTGATATTAAATTTACTGAAACAAATGGTACAACTGAATATTTGCCTTGGCTTTGCAAGATACTGGTACCTCAGAGATCACAGCTTGAGAGCTGCTGGCAATACATTTATTTTAGAAGGTGCTACTAATATACCTTGAATTCAAAGTACTAAGGAAGCAAACTAATAGGATGTATAAGATCCCTTGATTCATAACCAAGTTTTTCCTACTTCTAGTTTTTAAATTCTTCTTTTGGTTTGAGTTTATATCTATATTATGTGTTATTTACAACTCATGACTGAAACAACTCTGTTCTTTTCTTTATAAATGCAAACTTCAATTTTCATTTCAGATGCAAAAAGGAAATTAATTTTAATTTCAACTCACAAAAATTTGTAACAACTTTCAGAGACACAGTCTCCTTCATTTTTTTATCCTTTTCAATATTTGCAGCAGAAGTCAATCAAATAGCTGAATCACAGTGCAAACACTGAGTCCCACTAGAATCGCACATAGAATTCTACTGGGTCATCAGATGCCAGTATGAAAAGCGGATTTGAAAACACTTTTGGTATTCATCCCTTCATTTAGCATAGTTGATTTAAAGCTAACTTATCCCTGTCTGCTCATATAACGCACTAACCCATTCACACAAAAGTATTCACCTCTGCCTAGGTGTGAGAACTTTGCAACTTCTGCTAGTTACCAAACATATATAATTTAAATATGTCCCTTTTCTGGGTGAAATATGAGTCGCCATCCAGCTTTGCCAAAATTGATAGAATTTTTTCCCAAATTCATGGTTATGTGACACAACATGATAAAATTCCTTTAGTTATAAGACTCTAATCTCATCAAAACAATTTCATCTACCACTGATTTACCATGGACTGTGGTTGACTGTGTGACCAGGGTGTCACTCCAGTCTGAAGGACTGGTCTGTGTAGCCACTGATATGTACATTAACCGCATTGATCGTCCCTTTTTGTCAAATTTGGTCAGATCAGTCAGTTACAGTGAGGGTGGTATAAGCTGACAGTATACCCTCAGTAACTGTCAAACTGTGCCCAGCTAAAACCCATGGGTCAGGGTCTGGATAATACATTGAATTTGCTGCCACGCATTTGTTTCACCATATTTAGTACTACTGCTGGTTGGTGAGTCCAAGTGGTAGGGAGAGAGTAGTTATCACTGCATAACACTGGGGAAGAGGAGTTGGCTTGACCTAAGTTGGAACATCAGCACTTTCTGAAATGTAAAAATCTTTGAGTTATCTCAAATTGGGCAACCATCAATCCTAAACCTTCAAATTCTGGTGCTTAATGATTAAAACATAAATGATAATGTTTAAACGATTCTGCTGAAAGTAATAAAAGTAGGTTAAATCACAAAGGCAAGCTTTCCTCATAGACTGGTTAAGTCTCCTTGAAAAGGGGAAGGAGGGAGAGGAAGATTACAAGGAAGGGACGGAGTCATGTTTCATTGGTTTTCTGGAGAAGCTGAACTTCTTGATACACTGTTCTTGGGGAGAGAGGAGGAGAATGAGGTCATCTGCTACAGTAGTACCTGTCTGTACATCTGTGTACAGTAGTACAGAAAGGCATCACCTTCACGGAGCATTTAGTGGAGACGGGGAAACACAGGTCAGTGGAGGGAGTAAATACGACAATAGAGCTTATAATGACAGAATTTATCCTGCAGCAGTTAACATGACAAAATACTAGACTTGTTTTCTCCTTTCCAGATTAAAGCACTTCTATTCACAGCAGGTGATTGTCGCATGACAATGGTGATGGAAGAGACAGGGCAGATTGCTTGGATGCAATAAGCTAATTTTATTGATACAGAGCTGAGTATTTATACCTTTTCAGCAGTAACTGAAAACAGATTCTTATATAAGCAGCAATCACTGTAACAACCATATCTGTTTCTTAATAACATTGCAAAACTAAAAGCTAGCACTAACCGTCACAGGTACATACCAAGCATGCCGTTCCCTTGTACTAACTATTTCGTGGTAGGCTGTACTGCCTGCCACGGTTTGCAGCCTAGCAGCATTAGTGCGTCCACTTCTGACATGAGTTTAGCAGTGCTCTCACTTCTGCTTTCTAGCTGTATCTCCACATCTCCCCCTTTCTTGTCTACGAGTAAAATTTTCTTTGTTGACTTATCAATCAGTCTCTGAACACATTGCAAAACACATGGCAGACAAATCATCGTAAGCAGCAGCATGGCTAAAATATAAATTCCTGCTTTAGCTAAATGCTTAAGCCAGCCAGTAAGTCCCCATCCTCAAAGTTTTTTACAAAGCCAGTCGTTATCAATTACAACTCTCAATTTGGTGACACTATCTCGAAGGGCATGAATAGACAAAGAGTAATCAGACAAGTTCATGTGGGGAAACACAAAAGGTGGAAAGGATTTTAGGCGTGAGAAATAAAAGCAGGTTTCAGAAAATAAAGCAAAAGGATTTAGGATTCAGCTTTGACTGTGAAAAGATAGAAGATACAGTTATATAGCAAACAAGGACATTAAAACAATGGTTAGAGTTTCTAGGTTTGGCCTAGATAGACTTTGAAGTTGCAAAAAAATATTCTTAGCAAGATAGATAAGTTTAAGCCTTATAATGGAATATTGTGTATTGTTAAGGCATAACAAGCCAGCATTGTGTTTAACAGTTGTACGTGCGCTATTATGGATTGGTTAAGACAGCTGTCTGCAACTTTTAGAAGCATGCTGATTGGCCAAAAAGCTTTTAAGAATGCTCTGTAACCAGGAAATTTTTGGATGCCCTTGGCAGCGCGAGCTTTGTACCATCTCTGTCTCAACTCGGTATGTGAGACTGATAATGGAATAAAATAATAAAAGGCTCCTGGAGCGCCAGTCCAGGCTCCCCGTCCCATTTGTCGATGAAGATGCCGACACAGTTCATGCAGCATAAGCCTTCAAATTCGTCACAACCGTGCCCATGTGCCAAAAGCAAAAAGTCAATTGCAGCTCTATTCTGCAGTGTAGCATGTCTCACACTATCAACGTCTGTTAATAAGCCTGTTAAAGCAGAGCTAGTAGCATTAGTTTGTTTTGCAAGCCAGCAGCCAAGGTTATTCAGGGTTTTTAGTGCATGTGCCATTCCAATAGAAGGAATAATAGAGGCAAACACTTGGGCTCTTAGGTTCCAAGATTGAACATTATCATCACAATCCTGGCTATATGTGCATGTGCTGCATTTTGCTCGCACCAGCGAGTGCAAAGATGGTAAGTTTCCCTGAAAAGAGTGAAAAATGGTTAGTCACCCAAAAGTACAAGGACCTCCTATTTCCCTACCCAGTATTCCCTTCCAAGCTCTGTTTCCACATATCAAAAATATGTTGTCTAATAATCCAATAGCAGCGCTTCCAGGAGTAATTGGTTGGGGGAAAGTATGGTTACACCAGGCAGAAGCATTGGCATAAATTCCATCCCATTCACTTTCCCCTAAGGGCATAGCTACCAAACAGGTTTGGAAAGGGTCACCAGGGAAGGCCATGGATGGGCACAGCGTAGACTGTGCTAGCTTCAGCTAGCGTAAGCCAAACATTGCATTCTGGGAGGGGTGGCATTGCGACCACCTCTCCTTCATCAAGAAGGAGTCCTACTAAGAGGACCAGCCTGAAAAGGCAGATCTAGCTCCCAAAAGTACCATTGTGGAAGCCAGCCACACTCTTTTCCACACACAAGTTTTAAAATAATACAGTTACCATAAGAATAGCATAGCACAAAGGATCACACTGTGGACAGTTGCCACAGCGGCGATGCGACATGCAATACCATCACTTCTGACACTTTTGACACTGACACAAAACCCACACTTGATGGGAATAATTTTTGCAAATAAAACAAGGAATAGGGTTATTCTCAAGTCCAAGTCTCTCCTTAAACCATTTCCAATACTGCTCACTAAGAGAGACTTGATCTGCAATTATAGCTTCTATTTCCGTTGGAGTGGGTCATCCCCGGAAATCAAAAAGTGGTGTAAAGTCGATAAGTCCTCTGGAATCATGTAAAAGCTGGTTGAGCTGGTGGTCAGGTGGAGATGTCCTCTGCGATCTCTGGAACCGAGGCAGAGACTGGAATGGCTGGGGTCTCTGCTGATAGTGTGCCAGGGTGGTCAAGATCCTCAAGATCCTCAGGAGAAGTTTTCAAGGATTCCCTGAAGGGTCTCATGTTCTTAGCTGGGATCCACCTTCTCTGTAGAAACACAGGTAAAACCCCTTCCCCATGTGATGAGGGGATAAGGTCCCATGATCTTACCTGTTTCTGGGTCCTTAACAAGGACTGGGGCCTTCTGTTTAACCTCTAACTGTCGGTTATTGCTGAAGTGCCTTACAATCGGAGGGTTGGGATCCATCAGGGAACAATTTAAAAGCTTAAAAACATACAATGCCTTCTGTAAGCCTTCAGCTGGAGTAGCATTCCCCATTCCCCCTTTCTGTTGTAGTAAAAGATGCTTTAGTGAACAGTGGGCTCATTCAATGATAGCTTGGCCTGTGGAGGAATGAGTAATCCCCGTTTTGTGTGTCACTCCCCAGAGGGCAAGAAAATGTACAACTCTCTGGGAAATATACGCTGGGCCATTATCAGTTTTGATCTGTGAAGGAATTCCCAAGACTGCAAAGGCACTCATAAAGTGACAGCAAACATCTTTTGCCTAATCTCCTGTATGACAGGATGCAAACAGGGCACCTGAAAAGCTGTCTATAGAGGAATGTATATACTTAAGTTTGCCAAATTCAGGACAATGAGTAACATCTGTTTGCCAAATTTTGAGGCTCTGGAGTCCTCTAGGGTTAACACCTCCAGCGAAAGAGGGAAAGGAGTGTCTTTGACAGTCTGGGCACACAGCCACAATGCTAGAGGCTTGGCGAGAAGGCAAAGCAAAAGTTCTTGCAAGTGCAGCAGCATTCTGATGAAAAAATGAGTGACTGATTTTTGCCTGGGAAAAGCAGTCAGATAACCCTTGCGCAGGTAGCATAAGTAAATCTGCCTGGTGATTTCCTTCTGCAATAAAACCAGGCAAGGTAGTGTGAGATCTAACATGCATTACAAAATACAAATCTTGTCTATTATCTAAAAGGAAAACAAGTTGTTGCAGCCAATAAAACAAGTCTGTGTTAGGCACATCTTTTAACACAGCAGCTTCCGCTCTTTCCACAAGTCCTGCAACATAAGCAGAATCAGTTATTAGGTTAAAAGGAATAGGCCAGCATTAAAAGGCTCTAATTCAGCAATTTGAGGGGATCCTGAAACGGTGAAATCTGAGTCCCATCGGTTGAGATTTGAGTCCCACCACAGCATCACGGACATGAGGGTGCAACCAGATCCATCTGTCAACACAGTTAACGCAATGGGACTCCGCTTCTCTTGGGTTGTGTTAAAAGATTAAAACCTGCTGCCACGACCTTGTGTTTTGGGGGATATGTAGAAAGTTGTCCAGAGAAATTGGTGAAAGTCATCTGAAACACTTCAGACTGTTGAAGTAGCCACTGTAAATAAACAGCAGTAATAGGCAAGCAAATCAAACAGAAATCTACACCTGCAAGTGTAACAAGTCTCTGTCTAGCTTTTACAATGAGCAAAGCAAGCATTTCACATTGGGTACTGACAGTTTTGGACATGTGGTGTGGCAGAAAAATCCATTCAATGATTAATAGAGGATCTGGCAAACTAAGGTCCCACTGAAAAATTAAAGCGTGGGGCTGCTTGGCCAGATTTAAAATTATTAAAGAAACAGGCAACTCAGTAGCCTAGCGGGCCGCTTGCTGGTTTGAAATAGCATTAGCTGCCTTTTGCAATGCTTGGCGAGCTTCCAGTGTAAGCTGCTGAGGTGATAATAAATCTGGTTCCCCTTTTAACAGAGCAAACAAAGGGCTCAAGTCTGCATTTGAGATTCCTAACAGGTGATGAACCCAATTAATTGTCCCCAAAAGTTTCTGAGCATCATGCAAAGTACAAATGTTGGTTTGAATTTGTAAAGGTTGAGGAGAAATACTCTGGGTCCTAATTCGCCAGCCCAGGTATTTCCAAGGGGGTTGATGCTGAATTTTTTCAGGAGCAACATAAAGTCCTGCTTGGGTTACAGCATTGCTGACAAGGGCTAAGGCTTTCTCCATAACTTCTTGTTTCTCTGCAGCAATTAGGATGTCATCCATATAATGATATAAAAGAGTGTCAAGCATGTCCAGGTGAATGGGGCTGAGGATTTTTGCAACAAACCACTGGCAAATAGTGGGGCTATTTTTCATGCCTTGGGGCAGGACAACCTAGTGATATCTTTGCAAGGGTGCCTGCATATTGGTGCTCAGGACAGAAAAGGCAAATTTTGATGCATCCTCAGGATTCAAGGGAATATCAAAAAAGCAATCCTTTAAATCGATGGCTGTCAAATGCCAGTCTCAAGGGATCATGGTAGGAGATGGGAGGCCAGGCTGGAGGGCTCCCTTGTCCTCCATAACAGCATTAATTTTATGGAGGTCATGGAGCAAGCGCCCCTTGCCAGTTTGTTTTTTAATGACAAACTGGTGAATTCCAAGGACTGGTGGAGGCGACTATGTGTCCCTTTTGAAGCTGTTCCTGGACCAATTCAGTGAGTGCACGTGCAGTTTAGGTAATGACAGGGACCACTGGTCCACCCAAATAGGGGCATCAGTTTTGCAGGTTAATTTCAGGGTGTTGCATGCTTCAATGGTCCCCATTAAAAATCCGACTGAATTCTGAAACCCCATTGAGAGAGTACATCTTGTCCCCACAACACTATGGGCACAGGTAGAACAAATGGCCTTACAGAGGCTGTGTGGTTTTCTGGTCCTGTCACTTGAATCAGATGGCGACTTTGATAACTGCAACTGCTTCCTCCTATCCTGGTGAGGGCCACGGGCACCTCCATGAGGGCCCAGTTAGGGGGCCACTTATCTTGAGAAATGACAGTAATGTTAGCTCCGGTATCTAAAATACCGGTGAGCGTTATTTGTTGTCCCTGTAATAACAGGGTGCATTGGCAGGTAGGACACTTGTCTGAAATTGTTTGTGCCCATAGTATTTGTGGGGTTCCTATAGAACTATATCCTCCCACCTTGGTGCTGTATTTTTCTACAGAAGATGGTGAATCATGTGGAAGAGGGATTAATTTAGCTATGCAGGTCCTTTGCAGGATAAAACGTGGATTAGGGGTCCAAACAATGTTCTTAAGTTCGTCATTAAAATCTAAGTCCCTGACCACAGGGAGAACAGAAAGTCCTGGAAGGCTAGTTGAGGACCTTCCTAAAAGTAGGGCACTTTTTTGGCGCCCTAGTGGTCCAAAAATTCCTGTAGGAAGTAAATGAACAGAAGAATCATTTAACCTTACTGTGGCTGAGGTGTGCAAGTCCAATCCAGCACTTCCTGCAGTTGCTGGGCAAAGACTTGAGGGAAGCTCCCGTTGAGCATCTGTGGGGCTGACATCTGCGAGGCTGGCATCTGCGGAGGCGGTTGAGGCAGCTGTGTCAGAGCTCTTTAAGCTCTGGGAAAGGTAGCTGTTCCCAACGGGCATTTAGCTTTCTTGGTCCCGTATATAAGACTGGTGGCACAATTTTGTCTGCAAAGTCTAGATTCCCTTCCTTTAATGCTTATTGTCTCAAGAGGACCCAGGTAACGTGAGGGTTGGGGGGAAATAAATCTGGCTCTTTTTCAGGATCGATGGGTCTGGGGTCTCCTTCATCCTCGCTGCTGTCAGCTGGACTGTAGCCAGTGGTAAATGCTTTTATAGATTGCGAGGAGCCCTTCTCCCTTTTTGTTGCAAGGGGGGCTGGAGCCTTTAGTGAAAGAGGCACAGTCTCTTCAAATTGTAAAGAGTTCTGAGGCTCCGCTTCTGCAGAGGGGGGGCAAGGGGCATCCTCTTTATCTTTAACAAGAGATTTTTCTTGAGCTTTTAAAGCTTCAAAGATTACTTTTCAGGAGGGAATCATCTCTGCAGCAGCTTTATCACCGTCATTTATCATTCCAAAATTCCACTCCTACTCTATCCCACAGATCTGCCGTAAAACTTGTGGACTGAGTTACTCCTTGCAGTTTAGAAGTAGTCCATCGAAGCATAATTTTTAAATCGTTCACAGGCAAAGATTTGCCTTGCTTCTCTAGCAGCTTTGACATAAGCTCAAGCACATCTCTTCCTAGAGTGGTCATCCCCTGACCCTGGCCCATAGTTCCCTGCAGCGACTCACCTCTTTTTCAGAGGATCAGTTGCCGGCTGGCATGGGTCCCGCTTCTCCCTGCGGCTTAACCACAGTTCTGAAGGCTCCCGCTTCTCCTCCGGCTTAACCTTCGGCAAAGTTACTGAAGTTCTGCAGGGCATCGCCGACTTCACTTAAGAGCAGTCCCAGTCCTCACATGGGGCACCAGTTGTCGCATGACTGTTGGTGATGGAAGAGACGGGGCAGATTGCTTGGATGCAATAAGCTGATTTTATTGATACAGAGCTGAGTATTTATACCTTTTCAGCAGTAACTGAAAACAGATTCTTATATAAGCAGCAATCACTGTAACAACCATATCTGTTTCTTAATAACATTGCTAGCACTAACCGTCACAGGTACATACCAAGCATGCCATTCCTTTATACTAGCTATTTCGTGGTAGGCTGTACTGCCTGCCACGGTTTGCAGCCTAGCAGCATTAGTGCGTCCACTTCTGACATGAGTTTAGCAGTGCTCTCACTTCTGCTTTCTAGCTGTATCTCCACAGGTGATATATGTCAAGACAGACTATGTCTTGAAAATACTTTCACCAAAAAGAAGTGTATGATCAATTGAGAGGAACAAAGGAAATTAGTTAACCTCTCATGATTTGCTGTTTCTCTCTGGTTAGAGAAAGTAAAACTAGGACTACAACTGAATTGTGTTGAGTATTCTTGAGCAATAATTAAACAGCCTAATAAAAGTTTGACATATAAGTATGTGGAGAAAAAATACCCCAGTAGCTTTTATTAGAGTTTCCTCAGATTTCTTTTGGCTGCTTCCTGTCTTTTTCGAATTTTTTCTGTCTCCTTTAAGAATAGGCTTTTTGCTTCAAAATTGCTGCCAAAATAGGCATTAAAAATCCTGAGTTATTTATCTGCTCCAATGTACAGACACTACCACAGATGCTCTGTAAACATCTAGACAGCTAACCCAGACAGTATATGTTGGCACAATTCTTTTTATCCTTTTTGGAGAGGCGACTATCACTTACTGTGCAGCCCAGTAACAGGACTCTAGTGACGTTTTCAGGATGCCTCAGTTACCATGAACAGCAGGTGGCAACCATGCTCCCTGCTCTTAAAACTCCCCTTAAAATCCTACCTCCCTTAGACTTTCACCTTATACCTAAAGTTGGAGGTACCAAATTTTGTCAGCAGTGTAGGCAAAGTTGAATGGTAAGGAAGTTTGAAGGAAAGGACTTGAACCAAGTCTGTGCTGGACTAATAGGCATTAGAAGTGGCTGTTGACTGATGCTTCTATTTCTGCTCTCTTTCTGCCTTAGGCTCACCAAGAGAGTTGTAGCCAAACCTGGTAGATCCCAGATCCCACTCTTCCTTCTGCACTCTCCCACTGTGCAGTGGCATGTTACCTCAGATGCAAGACAAGGAATGAGCTGTGTCCCAGGAAAGCTGCTGTCCTCAAGGACCAGCTGCCTAAGTTATCCGTGCCTAGAATAGGTCCACAAAATATCATGGGTATCATGAGACTGTGATTACAGACAGTATGGAAGCTGACATGATTTTCCACAGAAAACTTGATACATAATTATATCTCCAGAATTGCATTCACCAAGAGACAATAAATCTTTATTAATAATGATGATAGGCCTTTATTAGTGACAGATGGGGGTATTGGGTACATCCTCAGCCAGTTTTCAGATTATATCAATATGAGTGGTGCAGTTGATATGCTTCAGAGAAGAGAAGGGTGACTTTGACAGTCTCGAGACATGGACCCATGCAAACCTCATGAGGTTCCACAAGGCCAAGTGCAAGGTCCTGCAAATGGGTTGCATAATTCCCAGTATCTGTACAGACTGGGTGATGAACTGGCTGAGAGTAGCCCTGAAAAGGGCTTGGGGCTACTGGTTGATTGAAAAATTGTACATGAGCTGGCAACATGACCTTGAAGCAGAATGGCAGCTGCATTCTGGGCTTCATCAAAAGCTGCGTGGGCAGCAGATCAAGGTACCTGATTCTGCCCCTCTACTCCACTCTGGTGACACTGCCTGGAGTGTTGCATCCAGCTCTGGGGTCTGCAGTACAAGAAGCACATGGCCTCTATTAGTGTAGCTCCAGAAGGATGCCACAAAAATAATCAAATGGCTGGAGCATCTCTCCTCTGAAGACAGGCTGAGAGAGTTAAGGTTGTTTCTCCTAGAGAAGAGAAGGTTCTGGGAAGACCTTGTTGCATTCTTTCAGTATACAAAAGGTGGCTTATTAGAAAGATGGAGAGATAATTTTACCAAGGCATGTAGTGACAGGACAAGGGACAATTGTTTTAAACTGAAAGGGGGTATATTTAGATTGGATATAAGGAAGACTTTTACTGTGAGATGGTTGAGACACTGGAACAAATTGCCCTGAGAAGTTGTGGATTCTCTGTGCTTGTAAGTGCTTAAAGCCAGGTTGGATGGGGTTTTGAGCAACCTGGTCTGGTGGGAAGTGTCCTTGCCCATGGCAGACACTAGATGATCTCTAAAAGTCTCTTCTAACTCAAAGCATTCTGTAATTCTGTGATGTTCCGGCATTGCAGTACCTCATGCATAGAGATAATCTGGAAATCCATTGTCACGGCTGTGTCTTTTCTTTAACTTGTTCAATATTGGCAAAAAATTACTATTGTCTTTAGCAAATGCAAAGCAAAGTATCCACATAACAGAATCCTGTTATGTGGGTTTTATAAAGTAGTTTCACAGAAATACAGAATCACAGAATTTTTAGGGTTCTAAGGGACCTCTGGAGGTCATCCAGTCCAACCCCCCTGTCAAGGCAGGGTGACACTGAGCAGGTGAAACAGGAATGTGTCCATCTGGGTTTGATCATCTCCAGAGAGGGAAACTCCACAACCTCCTTGGGCAGTCTGTTCAGTGCTCTGCCACCTCAATGTAAAGAAGTTCTTCCTCACATTGAGGTGAATCTTTTGGTGGTTTAGTTTAAGGCCATTGCTCCTCACCATATCACTGAGCACCACCAGAAACAGTCTGGCACCATTCTCTTGGCGCCTGCCTTTCAAATATTTATATGTATTGACAAGATCCCCTCTCAGTCGTCTCCAGGCCAAGTAGACCCAACACCCTCAATTTCTTCTTGTAAGAGAGATGCTCCAGTCTCTTAATCACCTTTGTGCCCCACCACTGGACCCTCTCCAGTAGCTCCTTTTCTTTCTTGTCCTGAGGAGCCCAGAACTGGACACAGCACTAGGACTGGCCTCACTAGAGTGGGGTAGAGGGGCAGAATCACCTCCCTCAACCTGCTGGCCACAGTCTTCCCAGTGCACCCCAGGATACCATTGGCCCTCCTGGTTGCAAGGGCACTGCTGGCTCGTGATTAACTTTTGATCCACCAATAAGCTAGCCACATCTTTCGTTCTCCTGGTGTTAAAGAGAAAATCCTAAAACAGTCTTTGAAGTACAGCAGCCTATTAATGTTCTCAGTGTATTATTACATTTTCCTGTATATCATTCAATAAACCTCTTTGGCCTATGACTTTCTGATACTTTGAAAGAACTTGATGAAACTCGCAAAGTTTCTGAAAATACCAGCAACTGTGGAAGTGCTCATGGAGTATCTGGAAGGGCAACCAGGAGTTCTGTAGTTACTCCTTCGTAAAGGGTACAGTTAAAGTGTTGTGCTGTACATTATGTTAGGTCTTAGACAAACATGATCTTTTTATTAAGTTCAGAGACGGATGACACTGGAGTTATCTTCTTAAGGTCATAGCCTAGAGATGGACAAAGAAGCCAAGAAAAGCCTATTTAATAGATGTGCAGGATATCATATGATGTAATGTCTCGTTAGACAGAAAACCCAGAAGTTTTTATTTCATCCATCATGCACTCTCAACCTTGCCCGATTTTTGGTTATATCATATGGTGTGATAAAATGTGTCACTTTTTTTTCCCACAAGTCTTGTGCAAAGTCTTGCAAAAGAAGTTAGTATAGGAATTTGCCCTAAAGGCAACCAGGAACCACCAATTTATTCCAACAGAAAATTGCTATTGATCCCTGCTGAGCTTACACCCATAGACATCAGAGGGAACACCACTGTTGAGCTACTGTATTTCCATAGTCTAGAGTTCGTCCTTATTTCTTTTCACCGATTTGACATTGGTTAGATTATCAGAATTTGTAACTGTTTTAAAGTGAATTAGGTGACTTATTATCTGAAACATTTATTGAACCTTGAAGAAAAAGACAGTAAGTGTAGACAGCGTTGTGATAACAGATTTTTGTCTGCTCTTTACCCAGACAAGGGATACAAAACCAGTTTTTCAGCTCATTTACCTAGTGAATAAATATTTTTGCAATCTAGCGCATCTTTCCACATCTCTGTTCTGCAGATGCCTTGTCACAATACACATTTTTATCTTAAGAACAAGCACTAGAGCCTCTCATAAGGACAAAGTAGAATTTAACTGCAAAAATGTTTGGCTACATAAAGTAATGCCTTTCTATTTCAATGTTTAATTCTAAATTACACCATAAAAGATATTTCCATTAAAAATGGTAGGTATTGGCTAAATATGTAAAAAATTGTACGGTTTAGGATCACATTTCCTTAATGTAAACATAATTAAATGAATTAAACATAATGTAACATATTGGGATCGGAGTTATTATTTTATTAGTTGTCTCCGCATTAACATGGGGTCTTATGTGAAATACTTACCCAGAAGCAGACAAAATAGAGACATTTCTCACTCTACTCCAGTTAAAATATTGCTAAATACATTGCTTTTATTTAGGTTGTAATAACTACTGGAGACATCAACTAGCTCAGGACTGCACTGTGTGGGGGATTACTCAAGCCATGCAGCAGAATTAGAATTAGCTTTACCTAGTTTCCGCTGTCTGAAAGATGGACAAGAGGTGTGTAGTCATTATCCATACTCCCTCTGCAGTGAAGAGAGAGAGCAAGAGAAAATATAGATTTAATTAATTCCAACTGCCTAGTAAATATGTTATGAAGGAGTTGAGTCATTATTTGAAGGTGTCTGTTTATCTCTGCCAGTTACAGGGAAAGCCTGAGCAACTATGTAAGTCTAATTTTATACTTAACTTTTAGATATCTAAATTATCAAAGATAAATCATCGCTAAATTACAATTGTTATTCAAATTTTATTAAAACAAATAGATGGAGAAAATAGATGATGGATAAAGTGGAAACTAACAGTAACAACAGTCAAGCAAAATATTTATAGGCCTGAAGCTAAAGCATAAAGTATATTATTAATACACAAGCAATATTATCTGCTGAAGGCACTTTTTTCTTCATTAAAATTCATTACTTGATTTCCTGCATCTGATGGAAAGTACCGAACTGCTTTGAATAGTCAAATACTTAAACTTATCTAACTTTTTTTTTAACCTACCCTCCTCATAACTTCTTTCCTCCTTCTCACAGAAGTTCCTGGTATGTGTGGGTCTCCTTTCCTCCCCTGTATAAATTCTTGGTGAAACTTATTCAGCCTTTTGGAGCTCAAGTTTGTTGGGGTCCCTAGTCCCCACAGAGAAGTGCTAAAATGGGTCCTCGTGGTCCACAGGCTCCTAAGTTGCCACAATAGTCAAAAGACTCTGGCTGATCCTGCCACAGGCCCAGGTTGCTTCTCAAGTCACTAGCATTGAGGCATTCCTTGGTCTTCAATAAGGTAAGGTAAAATCAGTTCCATAGTTTCAGTGGAAAACTTGAAAAATTTAACTAATTTGAGGAGCTATACTTACAGCTTTTTACCGGCTAGGCTAGTAGTTTAATGCCTTAGAAAGCCTTGGGCAGCCTAGAGAGGTAGCACGGGCAATCCAGCATTTCAGTAGCTCTAAAAGCAGCAAAATAGTAGCTGCAAATCTAATACCACGAGCAGAAGCAAAGAGGGAGAAATATAGCTCCCAGCTTGCCTAATTTCCCGCAATTAGAAGCTTTCAAAAGAAACAGAAGCACACAGATGTTCGCAGAAAGAGTTGCAAAGCCAAAGACGGTGGGCCCTGCCTTGGTCCTTTCTTTTATTGGGAGAAGGGGAAAGGGGAGGACTGGGGGCGGACCTGGGGTGACCAACCAATCAGACACTGCTAAAGAGTTTGAGTTACATTCAGTTTTGCCCGCGCTTGGAACAAAGAGTTTCAGAGCACATGACAGAGGCAAGTCCTGGTTTGTCTCGGGGTGGGGGAGGGGAAGCTCAGAACAGGCAGCAACACTAATTTGTTTTGTAACTAATCTGTTACTCCAGGCATCTCATGTGCACTGTCTTGCTGTTAACAGAACAACTATGAAGAGCTTTAAAATTTGGGGGTTGACTTTTCTAGGTATTGCATTAAAGAGCCTAACCTCACACTTAATTTCCAATCTACATTCGTTTGTAGAGGGAAAAAAACCCCAAACAAACCACACCCCAATGCCAAACTGCCATCCTCCAACATTTTATTTTTAAAAATAGAAACAAAAGAAAATACATGTAAAAGAAAACAAAGAAGTTCAATATGGAATGCTTTGCTGGTTCAAAGCACTGCCTGTCTGACTCTATTTGTCTTTAAAGCTGCCAGGAATTTCAGTTACAGTTAATTCAGTTCAAAGCACATGGGGGTTTGTTTGGTTTTGTTTTTTTTTTTCTTCTTCTCAGTAAGAACAACACAAATTAAGGAAAAGGAACAAGTTCATCATTGGAATAACTCCAGATCTCAATATTCTTGATTTGATCATATTTGATCATAAATACAAAGTTTAATGGAGAGATTCTATCCTTCACTACAGGTACTTCTTCCATTTGGTGTGAAGTCTTCATAGTGGACTTCTTTCTAATGCTTTTCACATACATGGGCTATTTAGCTGCTAAACCTCAGTAGCATGACAGTGCAGTGACCATAACAGGAAGGAAAAAAAGAAAAAAAAGTAGAAGAAACAAAAAAATATAACAATGACGGCTTCAACTGATAAGGAGCTGTAGAGTTGAAAGGTATAGTTTTCATGCCCTGATTGTATTTCTAGTCACATTTTCTGTATAAGTTTTCAGATATCTAAGAAATTAATACAATTTAAATATCCAGCTGTTGGCCTATCAATATACAAGTGCACATGATGTAGGAGAAGAATAATATTTTTGAAAAGTTTTCATTCTAAGTCTTGGGATCTTTTCAGCGGAAACCAGTTGCCAAGATAAAGATATTGTCCCAAAAGGGCTGTTTCAAAATTGGTATTTATAACATTATCCAGTGGTTTTGTGATGGGATTAAATATCCACTGAGTACAAGGTCAAGTCTACAAAATGAATTGACTTGTGACCTACTTTGGATTTCAAATTGCTCCACCAAGGCTAGGTAGGTCATTGCACGTTGCGTTTTACTTCTTAATCATACCTCTGTCGGAGGTTTATGGACTTTCTATACCAATAACCCTTGAAATGCATTAGAAAAGAGGAAAGCAAACTGTAGGATTCTGTTCCTTTTTACATATCACAGTATCCTCTTCTGACCAGCTCATCTTCGGTGCTGCAGTATTAAGAAAGGACTGAAGTCCTGAGAGTTTGCAGAGCCCAGCTGATTTCACACTTTTAATTTTAAATCTATTTTCTCAAAATGATCAGTTGTCAGGTTACCTCAGTTCTTTGATACCTTGCTGTAGAACCTAAATAAAACAATTTGTGCATGCTCTCTGTTTGATCATAGCCTGGGAGACACTGGCCACAGATTTAAGCAGGGCTTTTGCCAGAACATACTGTACCAGACCTCCCAGATATTGTGAAACTAACAGGAGGCTTAAATTTCAAGCTTTTTAGATGACTGCCCCTTAGCCAGAAACAATGTTGCAGTTAAACCTTTTCCTCTAGGCATTCAGGGAATACAGGAATTGTCATTATGCTGACGAATTAAATGCTTTGGGTGTATTACCACATGCAAAGATGGATAAAGTGAGAGTTATCTGCTGCCAAAACCTTTGTTGGAGTATTGAGTATAATAGTAGAATATGCCACTGCTTGGTCTACATTTAGGATAGTTGTCTCAGATACTCAAATAAAATATGTTTAGATGAACATAAATCTATTTGAAAGTTATATTGGTTAACTGTACTTTTTGCTTTCATGCTTATTGTTTTTGTGGTATTGCACATCTTCCCATCTCTCCCTAGAGAGAGAGATGTAGTGACAATATACATTCCAAAGCTGTTGGAAGGCTTAGTGCTAACAATTATGTTTCATTTAAGAAAATAACTGTGCAAAGCAGCATATTCCTTCCCTAGGTTCAGGAATGACTTTCAACACATCTACATGGAAGTCCATTATTAGATGCACTCGTTGAAAGGAAGGAATAGTGAACGTTCCCAACATCATTGTACAAGATGGAGCAGTGGGCTTAAGGAGAGAAAATACTGTTCTCTTTGCATAGCTGTTGGAGGAACAGTTTGATGATATTGACCATGTTCATGTGCCTAGAAATATTTTTGGTTCTGTCACTTTTTGAGGATAATGCCTTCCTGAGCTTCTGTTCAGATATTATGTTCTCATTCACATCTATGATATGGACACCAGAAGTTATTACTTACAATTGAAAATTATTTTTCCAGTAAGGTAATATAAGAAAGACTGATGTACAGAAAAACACAGAAGGATACATCCCTTATGGATGAACCAACCCCTTTTCCATCCCCATACCTCCCTTGATCTCCTAGGGAAAAATTGGCCTCAGAGGTTCCTTATATATTAATTTTTGCATTTCCTTTTAATACCAGTCTATGCAGCTGCAGAAATGCACTGAATTAAGTCTACCAGAGATAAGAACTAAACAACAGAAAAAGCTGGATATAACTGTGCAGTAAATTACTGCTCTTGATAAGAAGAAGTATTCCATTTTTTGGAAAGTATTTTAACATACTAGTTTGTATCCAAGAAAATAGGGAGAAAACTAGACAAGGAAAAAGTAGGAGAAAGAAAGTGAAGCAGGAATTACTGACTGTGTGATTAAAGTAAATTTAAGAGTGGTGAATGCTGGAAATTTTTGTTGTGCTATTTGTATAAAATCTGAAGAAGCATATCTGGGCATTGTATAATGGTGTGAAAATACAGATTAACTTCCCAGTACTGCCTCACTCACCTGTAATTTGACTTTGTTTTTTAATGAATATTAATTAGTCTTTCCACAAAGTTGTCATTCGCTCCATGCTACTGTTTTGTTGTCACTCAGTGGATTTAAGACACACAATTCACATTTTTATGGACTGCTTTGCCTTCTACAATCAGGTACCTCACTTCAGTTGAGATTTAAAACCAAACCTTGTTCAAATACTGGCAACACAAAACACTCCTAGGAGAATACAGAAGAAAAGTTTGTTTTACTGGTGATGGTGTTTGGTTGCTTTTTCCCCTGGTGGGAATGTCTGTCTGAGACTTAAACCACACAGCTGGGAAAGACAACCTCAGCCTACAGCCCAGGCGGCCTGCATACAGAGACTGTATTTGTCAGCCAATGTAATACATGGAAAAGAAGCCAGAGATTTCATTACCTTCTGCTCAAAAGAGCCTGGGGCAGCCTCACTTGAGACTGCATAGCATGTGCAGAAGAGATCAGACAGTTCAGCTGAAGGCAAATATTAGTATATTGGTTATACAAGTGCACAGTACAGAATTAGAAGCTTTGTGTTATCCCTTCAGAGCAACACCATTTTTTACTGGTGAATATTAGCTAATTAGGCATATTAGCTCAGAGCTGGTACACTGTGGCACCAGAGTACTCTACTGACTAGTGGTAGCTTACAGCCAATTTGTTCTCACAGACAGGCAACTGAACATAGCGTAAAAGAAGGAAACTGAGAACACGTATTATCAGTGCAGATTATCTGGGACTAATTTAACACACAGAGTATAAGTCTTTCTGTGCTCACATTTAAGCCATGAGCATCTGGTCTTGGCCATATTTGGTCTACTATGGATGAATGGAGAAATCTGTCATCTGTGGATACCCTAACAGAACTAATATCTTCCAAATAAATGTCTGGGCAAAATAAACGACTAAGGCAAAGCTCTGTTCATTGCACTGCTCCAAAAATAGGTGTATATTAAAATAGAGTCAAGTGTTATACAAAGTGCCCTGGCAACAAGAACTAATATTGCAGTGAGTTGTAAGTCCCAGGAATGCAAAGAGAGTTGGGCAAACAAACTGAACTGCTCAGTTATAAACATGGGCTGCTGCTGCGAAGAAAGGCAACAACCATACTGGAACATGAGGGAAACCTCAGCATGCTGCAAATCTAATGCATTACCTTCAGGCAAAATGTTGCAGTGGAAATAAAAGCTTTGAAATTTTTAGACAAAGAAGATGGGTAACTTTAGCTGGACCAGAGAGGCACAGCTAATAGAGTGGGGACAACTTTCAGAATGTGACAGCACATAAGGATTTTCTGGTGACAGGGAGAAGGAAGAAGACTCAAAGCTGTCAGCATTTTAGTCTCTATTTTTGTTCTTTTCTGACCCTTACTAGCTATGCAGTATAAAATATCACCTCTGATATACCGTGGTTGCATATAGCCCCGTGCCCATTTCCCCAGCTGCATCTCTTCAGCATGTATTGCAGTCATATAAATAACTTAATACAATGATCTGATAAAAATATTTAGATAACAATTCTGTCTAACAAGTATTTCAGATACTTCTTAAGAAGATTATTCTTATTAGACAGAAAACAATTTCAATGGGGTTCACCCACAGTGCGCTTTACATATGAATGCTGAGACTGAATACAGCAAAGCCACTCAGAAATTTTACTTTGGATAGAAACACAGCTACACTAATTTATTTCATGAAACATAGTTTGTGGCAATGCACGGCCTCCTTTCTGGAGATATTAGCTTGGGTATTCTGAGTCCAGAAACACTTACTTACACAAACTTTAAATCAGTTCTTTGTGAATGCTAGTTCTGCTACCAGAACTTCCAGGAAACAGGTAGTTATAGTTCTCCCTGTAAACTTGGGTTATTTGAACTATTAGTTAGGAAAGGCCAATCTAAGACAGCCTTCGGATGTAATAATCCTTATGAAGATACCTGTGAACTGTGTTGCTATTGACCTAGCTGCAGATTTAAATACAGGTTTGTCTTTAAAGTGTCAGTCTTTTCACTTGTCTGATTTTTCATAGTTTTACTATTCACAGTTACCAATAAAGAAAATAAATGGAAATTTGGCACAATAAGTGAATGGTAAAAGCAAATTGTTGGTTTGTGCCTTGATTCAGAAAATTAGGAAGAGACAGAAATGGCAAGAATTGCCAGATTACCTACACACCCTTCATTTTAACAAAAATACACAGGTATTTTCATAAAAATGAAAAGAATATGGGAAGAGTTACCTATTTTTCCACTAAATACATTAAAATCATTAGTAGGAGTATACAGCAATCCAAACATTACATTACATTCATATATTTTCATTCCTATAAAGCACAAAAAAAAATTAATTCAACTAGTTTCTGGAAACTATATACCTGCTCTTCATGCGAATGGTGAATTAAACAAGACTGGATGTTACAGTGGGGATACTGCAACACGTGTATCAGACGAGGAGGCCCGTGGAAAGGAAATATATCAACCGAATCTTGGTAGATATTTTCAGTGATGTTTATTTCTCCAGCCTCATGGCTGAGGATCTGCCCAGGAACTGCTCAATCACGGGACCCAAGGGTCCTTGCCCCGTGCAGGGGAACACAAACCAACCAATGGGGAATGAGGCTGACCAGGGGCAGGGAAAGCCCGTGTCTCCCCCCCAGGGCCCCTCTCCCAGGGCTACATGGCAGGGGGGAGGGACCCCAGCAACTGGATACTAATATGTTTACCCTTGCTACAATTTTCCCTCAGAAATTATTTCTCCCTTTCAGCTTTATTTCAATGGTTTGGTTTTTTCTCATCAAAAGTGCCCAAGACCTACCCATCATTCTTTGGCATCTGAAGTTTATTAAATTTATTTTCAAGCAAAGCATGATCTTATTCTTCTCAATTTTCAAGTAAGCTTCTCATCATAACATGACCAATATGAATGCAAAAAATGAAGTTTACCTCAATTATCTCTATTACTTCTACTCATATACAAGGCTGTTTTACCTGCTTCTGGTCGAAATGCTTTGAATACCTTTGCAATAAAGTCATACAGTCTTATATCATTGGCTCCACAAAGATAAAACCAGGAAGCAGATAACAATTGACACTTTTATTGTGATATATTTTTGAATGCGTTATCTCCATGCCTCAGAGGACCTTAATATTTGCCACTATTTTTTGTAACCTATGTAAGCTACAGAATTCTCAGGAAGAGCAGGGTAGGGTTTCTGCCACCCTTGTAAATAAATGCTTATTACCTTTAATAAAACAAATGTTTCATTACATATTTTCTAATTTGTAATTATTTCTGTCTGATAATAAAAATACTGTATATTTCTCTGAATAAATCTGAGTTCCCATTATTATCAGTGTTGCCTATTTAAGAGAAAAACGTTACCTAGAAATACTGAACTAGATGCATGATCCTGTCCACAAAGTACATTATCACCTGATTTTCTGAAGAATCTTGTTTGAAATGACATAATTTCTAAAGTGACCTTTATAGCTCTATTGACTGTGAAACCAGAAAAAGTGCTTCATGGTCCAACTTGTATGACGTGGCCATAGGACACTTCAGAGTAATTTAGTGCTGAACTGGATCACATGAATTTAGAAAAAGATTTTCCTTAGTTTTCTATTAAATTATATTTGAGTTAAAAATATTAATGATGAAGAAGTTTCTTCAGTTGGCCACAGTGGTGGCAAAAAGTACATATGATATTTCTAGAATCTCTCCTCCTGGTGTTAACCTATAGTCAGTGTTCTAACTTTGCTTAATAAACTGAAAACCTCAGCTGTTGAATTTGTGATAGAACCCTAACATTATTTGTAGCTAAGCAACTATATAGAGGTTGGATTTCCACATACTGAATATTTTCTCATTCTTTGATAATTTCATGTGAACGTTCTTAGAATGTTTTTAGTTCTAATTTATATATATTCCCTTTAGCCTTGAAAATACAAGACCCAGTGCCTTTTTCTATTCAAAGTCTCCCAAGAATGACAGCTTTAAATAATTTTATCTCTTTATTCTTTGGAACATCATTTGGGGACCCCACTTATATATGAGCCTAAGGCATGTTTGGTATATGATAATATGTGTCTTCTCCTTGGAAGTTTTGGAATGTTTGCACTCATATATAAACTGAAAGCAACTCTAATTTCAGGGAATTGTTTCTAATTTCTGATGAGAAGTCATATAGCAATTGCACTGATATTTTATACTTCTTTATCAGTGTCTGTGTCAATTAAATAGTTCATGCAGCTCTACAGCAAAAACTGCCACTTCTGAGTTTCTTCAGGTAAGAAGACAAAAAGCAGATGGTGTCTAGTTTGGCCCTATAATACACTCTTCAGTACCTTAAGAACCCAAATTAGCTCAAAAGCTAACTGCTAAAAAAAGAGAGAAAAACATATTTGAAATATTTAATGAATATTTCTAATGAGAAAGACAAATAAAGATAATTATTTTATGATTATTTTGCATTTATAAGCACAGTCAGGCAGCTACTTTTTTTTCCCAGAAACTAAGATCTAATAATACTACAAAAAACCCCAGCCCCTGTGACTTACATATGTCACTAAGAGGCAATGAGAACAAACCACACCTTTTCATGCAGATATTACTCTGATCAGATAGAAGAAGAATCATTTAAATGACACATATACATACAAAAATACAAACAAAAATGGAAAGGTTGACTCTGGATATGAATATAGAAATTATTTGTAAGGTGAAAAGGCTAATACATTTTTCCATTCTGTCTGCCATTTCTTTTTCTTAAAAGGGAAAAATAGGACTGTTGTTACTGCGGTCATGGTGTCTGCAGGGATTAACAGACATTTCCTAAGGTCATTTCTGTAACTTGCAAAAATATTAGTAACATTTAATTAATAATAGTCTCGGTGAAAACAGATTAAGTCAACCCCATTGACTTTGTAGCCATCACGTCTTACATTGCTTCTGGCTCCTGTGGGATGCTGTGCGAAGTTACTACAGACACATTTAACTGAGGCAATTTAATATTTCCCATAGAGAACATAAATTCATTTGCATTATTATCACCAAATGAAACCTTATTTCAATAACATTTAACATAATTAAAATCCATGAAAATATAGTGCAGATCATATTACAAGAGAAATAAAATGTTAAATATTAGAGTGATAGTTCTGATTGAACACATAAAATTTTTTCAAAGTTGCCAAGTGACCCTTTTTATGATTTGTGCTCATTAGATATTTTTAGTGTACTCTTTGCATTGGATGTAGGTCTGAAGGTGTTGGCCATGAGGGAGATGCAGCAGGTGACTTCTGTGTGAAAAACTGGGGGTTGCCCCATGCCAGACTCAGCTGGGTCCACCCAGGTCCAACATGAACCCTCCCCAGGGCACAGATGATCCTCTCAGCTAAGCTGGTGGCACTTCTGAGAAAACACATTTAAGAAAGAACAAAATACCTCATAGGCAGTGAGGACCGAGGAAATACATGTGTGAGAAGCAATCCTGCAGATCTCAAGGTCTGAGAAGATGGAGTGGGAGGAGGTGCCCCAGGTGCTGGAGCAGATTTGCCTGTTGCCAATTGAGAGAGCCATGGTGGAACAGGTATTTCCCTGCAGCCTGTTGAGGACCCCACATCAGAGCAGGTAAATTTGCCCTGAAGGAACACTTGCCTGCAGAGAGGAGTCCACACTGCAGAAGTTTTATCGCGAAGGACTGCAGCCTGAGGAAGATTCATGGTGCAGAAGGGAAGAAGCATGAGGAGGAGGGAGCTGCAGAGAGGAATGGTTATGAGCTGACTGCACCCCCCATTCTCCATCCCCTTACACTGCTCTGAGTGTATAAAGTATAAAAGAGGTAAAAGAGCAGGGTGGTCTAGTTTTTGTCTTTGTATCTCACCTTCCTACTGCAACTTTAATTGGCAAAAAATTAATTTTCCCCAAGTCCTTTAAACCCAGGATGATAATTGGCAAGTGATCTTCCTATCTTTATCTTCACCTATAAGCTTTTCTATCTTATTTTCTCCCTCATCCTGTTGAGTGTGGTGAGTAACATAGTGATTAGGTGGATGTCTGGAAGCCAGCCAAGGTAAACCCAGCCCACATTGTATGTTATCTTCTGGGTAAAATGATTTTGATTAGTAGGGCTCAAGCTAGAGTTGCTAAAGGACATTCTAGTGTGAAAATCCCATTGAAATAAATACTCATGGCATGGGTGCATGAAAACAGAATGCAGAAAGTGAAAAAGAAAGAAAATGGGAAAGAAGCCACATTAACCCATTTTAGGGTCTAGGTTTCAGATGGTGAAATGAAGTTCTGTGGTTTTAGTTTTTCCCATTTCTTTTGGAAGTTAATTAAGTCTTCTTTTTCAGGACCTAACTAATGAAAACAAAGTCTCACAGAAGGGTAGCATTTGTTGCAATTAAATAGGTACAGTAGCAATATGCACAAATAGGCAGTTTCTAGACACTACTACATATGCATTGCACTGGTTCCCATATATACCAATACAAAATTGAATTTAAAAGTTCATGAAAATGCATACCTATAAGAGGATGGTACTTATGTTCCCATTTTGTATGCAAACACTTAAATGAATGGCTTTTCACTGCTTAATGAGCTTTCAGAATTTATATGATGCAACAAAATTTCTCTGCATGCAAACACGGTACAAACAGGCAGCTTGCAAATGACCACAACTGATAAGTTATAAACAACTGAGTGAAGATATTAATTTAGATAAACCTTGCTTGTTGATTCAAAAATATACAATACGGTAACTTACCTAATATGCTTAGCTCTTCAGATGCTATTTATAGTCATTTTACCAGCGGTGACATATTACTTCAGTTGGAGAAAAAACTATGGTTTAATGAGAATACATATCAGATGCTGCTGTGATGCTCTCCTAAAAAGAACAGCATATTTCCAACACACTTTATTAAGCTGAATTACTGGTAAGGTTCTTAGTTTTGGTTATAGTTGACTAGAAGATTTACAACTGTTTGGATTACTATTATTTTTCAAGTGCATAGGAATTTAGAAACAAAATCACGAAAAGCTTATCTAAACAGGCATATAAATGATTCTTTTGGGAAACTGTGTAATGAATTTGCTGAATTGGATTGCACATATCAGAAGTTTCCTGAGCTGTGAATATCCTAAGAACTGAAAAATGGAGGAAGTGATTTGATAATATAATGCCAATGCTTTCTTTTATTTTTGGTAAAGAGCAAGAAAATTTCTTGGCAAAAAGCGATATGTCTGATCTATTTTTGCTACACTGAATGCCATTCTGATGAGAGCAATTATAAAGAAAATGTCTGTTGTAAAGTCATACACTATGCAGGTAGCAGTTCACAGGAAAATAATTTTTAATTGGGCGCAGGCACCTTCACCAACTCAGCTTAAGTAAATTATGCTGCCTGAAAAAAAATCTTATATTTGATAATCATTTTTATTTGGAACTAATTTGGTATGGAGGAAGTTAGGCTAGAAAATAAACATTTATAATCTTGGAGAAACTTATCTTCAAGAGAAGTGTTTGTACACTATCTACAAAAGAACTGCTGTCATTTTAGAAAATAAACATGGAAATACTCATTACCCAACCCCAATGTGCAAAGAGTATGACACATGAATGGAATATCTGGAGTGAGTTTAAACACATCAGCTTGAAGTGCATTGATTTTTTTTGGTGTTGAAATGGAGAAGTAAGTATTAAACCACTTCAAAATCATCATATGCACATCCATAGACATCCATACAATTCCGACCAACATTGAATGTGTTTCAGGCAACTGAGACAACAGTAGATTTTAAAATATTGTTTTATTAAAACACTTTCATGAGAATGGAGGACTTACCTTTTGAGAAGTCTCAGAAATGGGCAGATACTTTTATTTATATGCAGCAGGTGTACACTCACCAATCTGGGCACTCAAGGAACTCCACTGTTCTTCAGGCATCACAAGGGACAGTTAGTAATTTACCTACAACAAACCTGCTTTTAATTGTGCTTCAGTGGCCTTGTGATCACATTGACGTTCTTAAATAGAGTGTTCCAGAGGTAGCAAGTATAACACTGGTATTGGTTATCAAAGCACAAAATAAGGTGACTGGAATTCAAAGATTAAAACGTCCTGTTTCCTCAGGCAAATACTTTTTTAGTCCCATTGTAACTCTTCCAGTGGTTACTGCCTTCTTTCACATTTTTAGCATGCCCTTCTTAACAGGCTGTTGTCCATACATTAAGCATACAGTCAAATGCCAGCCATTCTTATCATTGTACATTCAGTTCACGTGCTAGACACAAAGCAGCAAATAACAAATTATTAAAGTTCTTTGCATACATATATCCATTGTGCAACATCCTTCCCTTTCAAGGGTCATGTGTTAGGTCACAAATATTGATTTCTATTCCCAGAATTAGCAGGACATTCACCTAGGAGCACTTAATCATATACACAGATAAAATAATTTTCAAGATAACGTATATGTCACTAACCTTGCTTTCATTTAGCAATATTACTCATGTAATACAAATCCTTATGCCCTAAAATGCTTTCTGCTTTTAACATATCAGTTCTCTGGATGCCCTCAATTTTATTTCAGTTTTCTATAATCAAATTCTCTCATACTTCAGCTCACTGACAATAGTACATAATCATACATGATTCCTCAGCAGACTGTGCTGGGTTGACCCCAGCTGGACACCAGGTGCCCACCAACGCCCCTCTATCCCTCCCCTCTTCAGTGGGGTGGGGGAAAGAAATCACAACCACAGGCTCCTGGCTCAAGATAAGAACAGGGAGAGATTACACACCCATTGCTGTCATGGGCAAAACAGGCTTAACATGGGGAAATTAACTTAATTTTTTACCAAGAAATTCAGAATAGGGTAATGAGAAATAAACCCAAATCTTAAAACACTCTCTCCTCACCCTCCCTTTTTCCTGGGCTTATCCTTACTCCCAGTTTGCAATACCTCCCTCCTGCCCTAAGCAGTGCAGGAGGACCTACCCCTTCTTCTTCCTTGACCTTGGTGTCTGCAGGGTTCTTTCTCTCACATATTCTCACTCCTCTCTCCAGTTGCTGTTTCCCAGAAGCTTTACCCCTTTGTAAACCTGTTATCCCAGACGTGCTACCTCTATTGCTGATGCACTTGTCCTTGTGCCCATGCTGGAGCTGTCTGTCATTGTCTCCATTGGACATGGGGGAAGCTTCTACCAGATTCTCACTGAAGCCAACCCTGTATCTTCCCAGTACCAAAACCTGGCCATGCAACCCAATACACAGGAGCTTAATTTTTAAAAAGTAGGGCAATCCATACACTAAGAAACTGCAACAAAAAGCAAAATGGTTTAAGGCTATGAAGTATATTTGTTTGCTGTTTTCCAATATTGTTGGTATACCATATTTAATGAAATCCAAGTTACCTTAGAAAATTTAGCACAACTCTGACCTTGTTCAGTAAGAGACAAAAAATGTTTGTAGCACAGCAAGGTATTATTTTATTATAACCAAAGATTAATATTTAAGACAACTTCATATTGAACGAGTATATTCTTTACAGAAAAATATGGTTTTTATTTTAAAGATTCCACATTTTAACAGGCATTTAATCTATGGAGTGTACTGGTCACTATAACTGGTCTTCAGCAGTGTTTCCTCTTACTTTTTCAGCTTATTTAAATTTGCTGGAATAAGTAACTAGTAAAATTCCACTTTATCACTGTGAGAAGTGTTCTTTGGATTCTCACCTTTATCTGCTATTACTCTCTTTCTTATTTCATTCACACATGTTTTTACATTCACTTAAACTAAAAACAAAAAGTACTGCTTTTTATGCTTTTAGCTCACCATCTGACTTGAAGAGAAAATTAACCTCATTACAAAACAATGGTAGGCAACAGCCACCTTCCATGCAAATACTTTAAGGAATTCACTTTACAAAATAAAATTAACTATCCCTTAGAGAATAGGAAATTTCAGTTGCAAGGAATTATTATAAGAAAAGATGATGTAATCTTTCAAAATCAAACAAGCTAGAAAATACAAAGATTCTCATACTTCATTAAAAAAAATCTTAGGGGAAGCTTCAAAATCTACATTATTTATTCTTTCAATCATTTAGCAAAATCATAGTTCTAAACTTGTCCACAAGACTATGTTTTCGGCAATCAAGTCAGTATGTGCCAAATCTAACCTCCAGAAAACCCTATCAGCTATTCATACTTCAGTCTGCTTGATAAAGCAACTACTATCAGTAACAGAGAAGGCACACCCTGACTTTCTTGACAGGCAACAGGCACAGGACTCACAGCTTTGCTATTTGATAAGTTTATTCTAGCATTTAGCAACTGGTACCAAAACATGATAAAAAGCTACTATAATTGGCAATGGAACAGTAAAGAGCACTCCTTCCACAAACAACACAGATCAACACCTTCATCTTAATGAATAGACCATATGGGCCTGTCACCTTGAATCACCATATTAAATTGATTTTGAGGCTAGGAAAGACTTTTTTGCTCATCTTTAACATGTCCCACATGACAAATTGTGAGGATTACCTGAGTCAGTTACTGCATCCAGTCAAAAAGCTAGAGATGAGCTACAGCGTCTCTCTATCACGCGCAACCTCAATTTAAAAGTTTCAAGTGAAGAAAAGATCCACAAAATATCTTTGTAAATTTTTCCATTGGCAAATTATTTTCAATACTGACATTTCTGTATTATTTTATTCCATTCTTGCTTTTAAATATTGTTTTGGCTTTTGGAATGAAGAGCATGAACAGATTTATTATTTATTATGAAGAGGTTATCTTCAGGAAAGACTGTACTGTCACATCATCTTTCTCTCTTCTCTAACAGGAGATAAAACCTACATTAGTAGAATTGTCATGGCTTTTGCTCAAATTTTGAGTTTTCAACTTCCTCTTTGAACTATTAATTCCCTAATTTGCTGCAGTATTCCAATAAGACAATGCCAAAGGGTGTGATATAAAATGATCTTGCTTCTTTTTGCAACCAATTTCATGATTTTTGTATCCAAAAAGCTGCCTGCTCAGTACTCTGAGTATGTGCTTTCATTGTGGCATAGAATCAGTTTAAGTCTTTGTAATGGGTGACTATGTTCTCCTCTTACACCTCCAGCACATTGTCTTTTTCATCCAGAAGCACAACCTCATACTTGGTTGTACTTCACACAAATGTTTTGATGGCATCCAGGTTGTTAAATGATTTAAATTCTTATGTAGAATTGATTTGTCTTCCTAAGTGTTTACCACTGTCATGGTTACAGCTTTGCCAGTGGTAGTTTCACACTGCATAATTGATAAAGTATGTTGAAAGTGTTGAACTAAGAATAAGCTCATGTAAGACCTCATTGGAAATGTCAGCAGTTGCAGGTCTGTAATTTGTAAGCAACTGAACTCTTGGTACTGCTCTCACATTAATCTGCCTAACGAAAATGTAGTGCCACACTTAATCATAGGTTTCTACAAAAAACTCATCATCACCTTTACAAAGCATGCTTTTAGCTCATAAGGAGAAGTATCTGTGTATATATATGACTGTCATTATTTATAAATAATTTCTGACTGTTTTTTATTAGATTACCCCCTTCAAGTATTTTGTTAATAATGTCTAGGATTACGTACTTTATATTTTGCTTTTAATCAAAGTTGGATGGATGTGCCAGTAAATATGCAGATCATTTTGCTTATTTATTCAACAGTTATTGAACACAGAGATCCCTTAAATGTCTTATTAGCAAATTTTTTCCAGTGCCTACTTATTAAGAAAGTGAGTGATAACTTATTATGAATCCTTTATTTCTTATTGTACATTAGATAATTACTTACCTTTATACTTTCTACCAAAACCTTCTTTTTGTCCCTGTTATCTTTGCCAATAGTTTTCCATACTTCTTAGTTTCTGTTTGATGTTCAGTAGCATTAGCTTCTCACATCTTCCACTTCTTATAAGTATTTTTGTTAATTTCTTCATTTCCTCCCTAAATGCTGAGGCCTTTTGTTTAGTTCCATATCTTTGGTTTTGATGAGCATCATCTTCCTAATGGACTGATAACAAGCTTGACGGCACCTAGTAAAATGCTTTTAAGTAGTGTCCAAATGTCATTTGTGCTAAGTTCTTACTACTCTCTGATTTAGCTGTAAGTGTTTTTTGCCTTTATGATAGGATCTCTTTAAATCATTACATATATATTCTACTTTTATTCTTCTGTTCTATATGCACATTGTAAATGTGATTTACTGGAGCATAATGACAGATGAAGGAAGAGGCTGAGATAAGGGCTTTCCTGGCATGAAGACAAGAAGGCTTTGTGGGGACTTAATAGCAGCTTTCCAGTACCTAAGGAGAGGTTATCAACAAGATGAAGCCAGACTCTCTACTGATGTGCATGACAGAAAAACAAGGGAAAATTGAGATGCCACCTTTACATAAGGAAAAAAATCACTGTGGCATTAACCAAGGATTAGAACAGAATGCCTGGAAAGGTTAGGTAACCTCTGTCCTTGGAGGTTTGTCTGACTAGATGAAGATATGAGAAGCCCAGTCTGAATTGATCACAGAGTTGATCCTGCTTTAAGCAGGAGGGTGAACCTCCAGCAGTCCCATCCAGCCTGAATGATTCCAATTCTTCAATAAGATCATTTACAACTGTGCTTAATTGTTAAATCTTGTTCTTCAATAAGATCATTAAACTGTGTTTAATTGTTTGCAACAATTAAAAAGAATTTATTTTTAATTTTGTTTGTAATTCCCTCTACCTGTCAGAATGAGGATTATGTTACCATTCCATTGGGTTGGTTATGACCATGCCTCAGGTTTCAATTTTTAGAAAGAAAAATACTTAGAAATTCTAGGATGTTTTAGAATCAGCTTCATGAGAGCACCAGTTCTTGTCATTCTGAGTAATTTCCTAAAATAACACATGTTCCTTAAACATGTGAATGCCTATACCAACCTTTCCCTTGTTCTTTGTTTTGTATAGTAGATAGACTATTCTCTATAATATAAAATCACCATTGCATGTGCAGTAGGGTTTTGTCAAACAATCATTTAAAAACTCAAATCTGTGTACATTGCCAATAGCAAGCTGTGATAGAGTCACAAATTATCATTCAACCGTTGTACTAATACCATGTCAGAGGAATTCGGGTAACGCAGGATGAGCAGTACTTTGTTGACACAAAGTACTTGGTTTTCAAGTCCTAGGACAGTGCTTTAATCTTTATGTAATTTGGCTGAAGTCTATTTTCCATGTCCTAGATGCCACAGGCTGGCTGATATTGAACATACAATATTCCCTTGCACTAAATGTTATGCACACAAATGTTTTCTGCTGACATGATGAAGGCCCAGATGGTACAGACTCAGTTCTCTGTGATACTAAAGAATTTCATTTCCAGGATCTAAAAACAAAAAACCCCAACTGTCTTCTCCAAACAGTCACTTTTGCTTGGCTTTCTGATCAGTCTTTTTTTCATTGATGAGAAAAATGTCTGAACATGCATGCCTTTTGATAACACTGAAAGCTAACACCTTAAAGATAATTATTTTCATAATACTGACCTTTTCAACATGATGTATACATCTTAAAGTGACTTCTTTAAATATTCATGCTGATGAGAATTCCTTTGATTTCTTGTCTGAATTCGTGACTCCTTGCCATAAACAACCTCAGTAATATGCCTGTAGGCTTATGACTCTCCCATAAAACCAATCACACTAGCAATCTCATTTTGAGCTGGTATTAAAAGTGGGATAAGCAAGTGTTCCCATATTAGCATAATCCAGACAGAACTTGCTGCATACAGTTGAGGCATAAAACTTTTCCTGTTACATGGTCTGGCAGCTGAGATGAAGATATTTGGCAGGACTTGGCCTATGATCTTGCAGGATTTTGTCTGTAATACATTACTATAGTGGCCATTAATTCTCCAGGCTTTGGCTTTACTATTCAAAGTCTAAAGTCAGTAGGTATTTTCTCTATGTACCCTGGAAGTAAACTGAAAGGGATGATGGTATAATTTATAGCTGAAATTTTACAATGTGACATAAGAAAAATGCAAGAAAATATGGGTTTTTTTTCACAGCATGCACAAAGCACACCCTCAGCACTTTCTAAATAGACATAAGGATCTTGGTTAACTTTATCTCCTTCTGTTTAATGACATGGATCTTCTTTTCATCTGCCCTTTTATATCTTTTCCTCCACTTCATGAAAAAACATAAACCACTACTCTTGCTTGTGTGAAATAAGGAGTGTATTGTCTTTAGTATAGAGTAGATTCAGATCTACATCTTTGTATTGCTCTCAAAGCCTTCAAAACCAAGGAATTGGTTCAATTCTGAATCTCTTCAAACAGTACTAAGTAAAATGATTTGTAATGCATGAAAAAATAATTTTTACACCATCAGAAGCCTTTGAGTCAGCCAAATGAAAATCCCTTACCTACCTACCAGTAGATGCCTTGGGAGGGGAGGAGAGGAAGACAGGGAGAAAGAATGTACATCCAACTACTCCATATATAATTTTTCTCTAAATGTCTCCTACCCATTTTCAGAAACAGAAAATGCTGAAAGTTTTGCATTCTTCTGGTGTCTTGTAGACTTAAAAAGGGAATAACATCTGAAGTTTAAAGACTGGGAAAAAAACTCCCCCTCAAAAAATTTGGGGAAATAACCATGTATCAGAAGAAATTTTATCACCTCTGCAATGAAGAGTTAATGCTAATACAGGAAAAGAGGCATCTCTATTAACCTGTGGTGGTTGCTAGCTGGTTAAGTAATTGCTGTAGACAAGATGTATGTTTTCAAACCATATTAAAGCAATGCCAGTCTTAAGTAACTTCAGTTACTTAAAAGCTAGGCATCTAAACAATTTGTCTTACACATAGTCCTTGTCTTTAAATATTTGGGAGTAGTAAGGAGAAGTTGCTGCCTCTCACATTCCAGGCTAGCTACTCACAGAGTGGATTTGTGCATGAAGGTACATTTAGACACAAACTAGAAATTAAAAGACACTGAAAGATGGTTATTTAGAAGATCAAATAAGCCAAAGGTGGGAACTATAGCTGTTAACCAAGGAATCAAAATTTCAGGCCTTAAAATTTTAGATAAACAAATTTTGGTTCCTAAGTTTCTTCTCTACTTGAATTCTCTACTGAAGATTCTTGTCTATCAGGCTTTTTTAGGGGTTAGCCATATGAGGTTTTCTTCTGTGTTTTTATCTGTGCTTTCAATAACAGTACACTTCTTAGTAGACAGGCAACACCTTTTATACTAGAAAGCTGCTGATGGTAGCAAGGCCACACTTAGAGATCAATTGTTAATTTTTTTAATTTTTCTGATGTGGAATAAATGTACATGTTATTTTCATCACACATTTTAATTAGTCCAAATCAAATTTCATAAATAAGCTGTCAGAGGAAATGCCCAAACCATTTCTGAGAGTATAGTTACCTCATGTAATGTGAAGAAGCCTCTACTTGCTATGATTTTGTTTAGCCATCGTAGGTGTCTAATTACATTCTTTTGATGTCAGTAAAATAATTTAATTTCCCTGAAGACATTGAAAGGCGTCTTCTATATTGAAAAAAATATTTTCCCATGCCACAATTTGAGTTTTACACATTACTACTTACAAAACACATATCTCTATCTTTCTCCATTCAAAATAAGTTTTATGCTTAAATAAGAATTCAGCCATTATATTTTGCTTTTAAAGTATAGTCAGCAATACACATAGCAAAATATATGTTTTCATAAAAAAGAACCCAATAGCTGGAGATGTATTTGGCAGGTGTTCTAATGGTGTAATTTGAAATGATTATATTTCATTCCATAAGAATTTTTTTTGATATCCAAAGAGTAGAGACCAGAGCATAGCTGCATAATTTATAACCATATTTGAAATTTTGGAGCTGCGTCAGCATATTTGATCGTATATAAAACTAAGAACTCAGTCCAGGTCCATGATTTTCTAATGCCCATTTTGGAATCAAATTCCTTCTATTCTATAAATAACAATACAGAAATATAAAAAATAAGGCTCAGGTGAGTGTGCTCATCCCTTTCCATTAACTCTAGAGGAAGCCTAGAAATTTTACTCAGAGTATGTTTAAAGACTAATATTGGGTGAGATATATTCCACTGTAAAAATTGCCATCTCTACTCTACAAAAATCTTGGCATAGCAAGTAAATTAAGATTAAAGAACCAGGCTTAATTTTTTTATTTGTAACTTTCATTTCTCATTTAATGCAATATTGTTATAAAATATAAAATGACAATATATGCTATAAATATGTGCTATAAAACAGCAGTAATGTTAACATGTAGAAGGAATGAGAATGAAAATCCGGTCTAACAACATCACTGTCCTTTTGGGTATATGTCTTATGCTATTATTATCATAATAATTATCTGGATTTTGAATGTAACATAATATTAAATATTTTCATGGGCTGTAAAAATATATTTTATTAATGCAGACCAGTGAATGATTTTCACTGCATATGCCATTTGTTTCACATGCAATAAAACCCACCTATCTCTTGTGCCTAGTAAATTCAACCAGGGAGATGCAAATACAAAATATGCCATTTTTTTTTCTTCATCCAGCAATTATAATTTAGTACAAGCTATGAAACTAATATATAACATTATTTATTCTTCAACTATTAGAATTCATTCCACTGAGTCTAGAGCTCAATGCGAATACTTAAGAATGAATGGCATTATAAATTGCTATTATAACTAGAATTTAAGATACATCTACATACAACATAAATAAAAATAAACACTTATTCAAAGCTTTAAGTAGCCTAACTATTAATAACACAATACATCAACATTAATTTCATTGGAAACTCAGCAAACAGGAAAGATACAGACACTACTTTCCAACCTCTTGGTGGGATGTACAGTTTCCAACACCTCTTTTCTGCCCTCTCAAAATTATGTCTTTTACAACCTGAAAAAGATTATTGTCGTTAGGCAGTTACAGACTCAGATGGTGCTAGAGGCAATATTTACAGTCCTAGAGCAGTTACAGAGAACCCATCTGATTGCATGTATGTGCACAGGGAGAAGGAAAAAGAAAATGAGTAAGGGAAGGGACAATGAGAAGAAATAAGCATTGAGCTCTCTCCTAGCAGCAACTGTGGTAATATGAAATTGGATAATACTATGTTTTGTAGGCTTACATGATTTACAACATCCTAAACAGCTTCTAAAAAGAGTTAAGCAACCAGTGCATACCGTAGAAGATGTGATGCTGCCTGCCTCCCACAATTTGAGAGTTCACTAATTTGAGTGTTCTATTCCTTATAAGTTTCAGTCCATGACTGCTTATATCAGCTTGATGCAATAGTCAAATTTCAAAGTAGCAAAAGAATAGAAAGCAGTAGCAAAAAGATGCTTTCAAAAGATGGTGGATTACTGACCAAACACAGTTCATAATGTTCTCACTGGCTAACTCGTATAACAGGATCACCAAACAGGAGTTAGGAAGCCTAGAGTTGTCTTAAATTCCCATTTTCATGAATTTTAGCAAGCAATGGCAGACTTACTCTCAGTCATCCACTTTTTTCTTTTTCTGTATGTGTTTCCATAGCTCATTATTTGACATCTGAGTTCTGACAATAACAGTCATGGTCTAAGTTTCAGACAAACTGCTCCTTTCATGCTGCCAGTTCAAGAAGATTATGTCTGCAGTCCTTTGCTGCAATGTCCAAACCTCAGACACAGGACTACATACAAGCAGTTCACTGGTAATATAATTTCCTCTGCCTCCTAACAGCTCCCCTAACAATGGGAATACACACTGACAACAAAAACGGGAATCTATGCTTGAGACTTCTCTTAGGGTAGACTACTAGCTGAGATTTCATCTAAGGACAAGAATGAAGAATTATTCTTTTTGCTTCTGTCAAGGTCTTCAGGTGCATCTTTAGGCTAATCAGCATAATAGATCAGCAAATTTCATGAAATATCAGTGTGGATACCAGATCATTATCTATTTCCCAAAGGAAAACCTCCATTGTTTTTCTATGTCTATCTGACATAAATATTTTGTATGGAAACCAATCCTATCATTTCTGAGAAAGCAAATTACTCTTCTAAATAACAACAAAACCATAGTTATATTTGATTGATGTTGAGTCAATGTGAGCTTGAGAGCTATGGCCATACAATGAGCAGCCACAATTTATAGTTGACAAGCTAATAAGAGGAGCTAAGACGGTCTTAACAAAGATCAAGGCTCTGTTAAAAATAATTTATTATTTTACAACACTGCCACAGGTAAAATAATAAATTGTTCTTGAGTGAAGTTATGATGAAGGATTGCTTGGCAGTCTGGCTAGATATCAAAATTTTTTTTACAGAATATGATTAGCTGGATAAAAGGTGAAGTGTCTACACTTTAATTTCTAAAGTATCATGAAAAACTGTGCCAATATTAATACAAAGAAGCATCAGTGGACTCGTTATTCTTGATATACTCCTTGAGGACATGTAATAATTGCCTTTCAAGTTTTAATATTCATTTTCTCATTCATTTTCACAAGTGTTTAACTGTGCTTTTGAGGCCAGGCACTGATAGTGGTAACAAGGTTGGGTTTAAATATCTAGGGTTAAACTCTATTTAACAGAACCAGTGGCAAAAGCCTTACCAGAAATTTGGGAAAATACACACCTCTTTTTGATATCTCTAAGAAAACCAGGATCCTCTCTTGAAAGCATTGCATCTGCAGATAAATAAAAACAACTCTAAAGAAACAGGAGACTACGAGAATGTTAATGCTGAAAGACACAAGAACAGATCTACCAGCTCTGTAACAAAATAACCACTTTGGTGATATCTTCATCCACTGTATCTGGTATGCAACCTTCTAGACTCCATGTCCAGTAGACGGTTGTTTCTTTGAAGATTCCTCACTTTTCTAACATGATGTAGTCAGAGTATATTAATCACAGTTAATGTCTTGGAGATGCAGTTTATGAGTGGCTGTGTTCATTCTCTTAGGAAAATGCTGACTACCAGGCACACCATCCTAGCAGCATCCTCTCGTCTCATGC
Source organism: Corvus brachyrhynchos (assembly GCF_000691975.1). NCBI lineage: Eukaryota > Metazoa > Chordata > Aves > Passeriformes > Corvidae > Corvus > Corvus brachyrhynchos. Next base: position 234,120 of record NW_008240037.1, read on the forward strand.
AACTGCTGCACCTAGTCATGACGGTGCAATGACAGAGGTTTAGCACTGTGCTAGGTAGGCAAACAGGAGGATCAAGGGGGTTTGAGGCAGGAAGAAGCCTGGGAAAATAAAGGCATAAAGTGGTAACTGAGCTGGCAGAGCATAAATAGTAGATGATCAGTGGACTTGCCTGTTCATGTTCTGCACAAAGGGTACAGCATCTGGGGAAACCTGAATGAAAGCAAGTGCCAACTCCTGGGAAGGGACCAGGGCTCAGACGCCCTGTGGTGCGAATGAGGGTGTGCAAGTGGGTGTGTGGGGACTAGCAGGGTCCTGGACAAGCTGGACTTGCTGCAAGTATGTGAAGTGATCTGGGAGCAAGGCAAGTATGTGTGTTTCCAAGGGTGAGACCACAGGACGCCCTGGCTGTGGAAGGGACTAGGGTAGTCCCTGCTGTCAGAGGGACCATAGGGTCTGGGACCATAGGGTCTGGGGGGCTCTGAGGTTCAGATCAGCTGGAGAGTGGATGTACGTCTGGAGCAGCAGCTGGAGTGGGCCTGCAGACTCAGTGAGTCCCAGTGGCAGCAGCTGGCGGAGGTTGGGACCTAGGGGCCACTGCTGGCTCTATTGCGTATCTGAGTTCAGCTGCTAGGTGCATATACCCTGTAAATCTTTTCCCACCCGCAGACCTCCATCCTGCTCAGCCAGAGAGGGGACCTGGATGGGGCCACTGGTCCTGTTCGTGTGAGTGCTGAGCATGTCTCTCTGTTATGTGCATGGCTGGCTGTGTGTACATGTGTATTTGTGGTGGGTGGGTGTGCATGTGTGCCTACTGGGAATACACGTTCAGGTAATATTGCATCAAAAGACAAATTTATGGATTAATTTATTTAAGTTACATGTATATATTATTCCCCAAATAATTAAAATGCATAATATGGAATAAATAAAAAACAATACCAGGTACAACCTTTAAGCTAACATTTTGCTAAATATTTAGTTGCTGATTTTTTTTGAACTACCTTTCTAGCAATAAAAAATAAGGATAATTCTATCTTTGAAAGGTTTACTTAGCCAACATTAGAATAACTTTTCTCACACTGTCTTGGAGAGGTGTGCCAAAAGTTAAATGAAACAAAGATCCTCTAAATTAATTTTTTTATAATACTTATTTCTCAAAATCCACAGGAGAGCCAGTGGAGGCTGGTGAGAAGTAGATATCATCTAAGCTATTAGTTTCCAGTGGTGATGAAAATAGAATAGCTAAATAGCTAATATGAGGATATCAGTATTGTCTAAACCCATATCCAGGATCGGCATGCAATATATAAATAACATACTACAAACTGCAGAAAAATCTATCAGAGTTATTCCTTTGACTGTTTTTTTAAAGACCTAACCCCCTCAAAAATATCACAATAGCAATGCTGATGCTGTCATTTACGCTTCATTAAGAAAGTGGTGATAGGAATCGTGTAACAGATTTTGAGATAAAACAAAAATCATTAGTGTACTCTTTTTTTTTTTCATCTCTCACCATCTCAGCACCAACTTAAAATGATTTAATGTGGGTCACAGAAAGTGCTGTATGAATGTTTTACTAATACAATTGTGATAAATTTCTTATTTTCTATTTAAAAAAGTAATTTTATTTCCAGGTTGCCTTTTCACAAGATAAATTAGGGTATTATGAATTCAGGAACATTCAGAAGATGAGCAAGAGGCTATGTTTAAGAAATTAAAACATCTGCTGACTGAAATTTGTTAGCAGAAGGTAGAAGAGATTTTATTCAGTTCAGTGAAACTGTTTGATTCAGAAAATTCCACTCTTGCCCTCAGTTTTGCTAAGAAAATATAGAGAAATATCAGTTAACAAGACAACATTTCTGTTCCACTGAATCACTGCTGCCCAAAGGTAGAACAGCTCAGTTCCTACAGTAAAGCAACCTAGGAATTACAGTTAGTTGAATTGATTAATTCCATCTACACTGCTCTGACCATTGCAAACAGATGATGTAGACAAAGTTCCAATAATTAATGTTAGCTTTTAGACTGATCTTCAGGAACGGAAGTGTTTTCTTCATCTTCCAACATGACTGTCATCAATATAATCTTCTCATCCTTTTATGCATTTTTCTGTCTGTTCTGTGAAGCTTCAGATGTTCAAAGCAAAGTGAGATGAGTCTATAAACCCAAGCCTTTCATTTTTGTTTTGCTTACAGCCTATTTAAACAAGAGTCTCAGAAACAAAGGTATCGATGTGAAAGTTTTCTGTGCTTCTGCTCCTTTAGTTAAAGCTTGTAAAACTCCCACTTACCTTCTCTGGACAGACAAATAGCTAATAAAAAACAGGGGATTTGACTTGAAAATAGATGTACAGGAAGGAGAATGACTCTGCTCAAACAGAATCTTTCAGATGTGTATGCCTAACCATAAAAATAACAATAAAAATAACATCACCCCTTAGTTTAAATATAATAAAGACCACAAAAATATCATACATAAAATTAGTAATTGTTTTTAAAACATTTGTTGACTCTGAAGTTGACTTGATACATCACCATTTTGCTTCTTAAATACCTATTTGTTGTTTTAAACTCAACGTTTTTTCCCTGGAGTTTTGAAATCTGGAACCATGTCACACTAACAATATCATATACGCACGTACAGATAAAGCAGAAAAGAATCCTTAGAGACCAAAGCCCATTTCTCATCACCTCTGCTTACATTGCTTTAAGAATCCAGATTTTATCCTGCTCCAAAATTTCACTCTCCTCAGAGATAAAAGTTTTTCCCTAAACTCAAACCAGACTCTTTCTTGCTGCTTATGCCCATCATTTTTTATTCTATCTACCATGGATAAAGAGAACAGATTGTGCTCTTTTTCTGCAGGCACTATGTATTTAAGAGAAACTCAGCAACTCATGAAAGAAGTCCTGCTCTTGGCAAAACCGCGCATTGCACATGAGTTACATTTTCTTGAGCATAAAGGTTCAAGTTACTATGGCTATACATCTACTGTTACTATACTGCTGCTGTATTATGGCAACTTCTAAGACCTACAGTGACATAGGAATACATTTTAGTCCACTAGGGACTAGGTGGACTACAGAGGTGGGCAATTGCTGGGATGGACACGATCCTGTGCAACCTGCTCCAGATGAACCTGTTTCGGTGGGGTTGGACTAAATGATGTCCAGAGATCCTTTCCAACCCGAACCATTCTGTCATTCCACAATTCTATTATCAGCATCTCAGAGTGGAATTCCTCAAGACTAGTTTCAAGATCCTGGCCATATTTTTTGGTTTGGCAGAGCAAGTTAATTTCATTCAAATCACCAGCAAATGTACCCAAAAAAAGCTACTTTTTTTCCCTTTTTGTGTTGTTGTGTTTTTTTATTCCTATCCTACAACATCCAGTACCCGAGAAAATTTTTCTATACAAATATACGAAAAAAGAAGATGAAGAGTTAAATTGTCATTCTGTCTCTTCCATTTAGCCTCCATTTATTTGTGACTCACACACAAGTAATAACTCTTGCTAAATAGAAGGATAAGTGGTAATATTTTCCCATGTAGCAGTTACCTGAGAATTAGCAGAATCTCTTCTTACCACCAGATGCATATCTCCCAAACTGGAAGGATATGCTCATCCGGCTCTGTGATTCAAAGTAATTAGCATCAGGCTTCCTGAATGAGAGCATGTCCTGTGGAAACAGAAGGTGGGTTTACAACATTGCTTAAGACGTTTGACCTTTTTGCATTCTGGAAGGTCATCTTGCAGAGAGAAGATTTCTGAGAGGATTCCTATGCTTTTTCTTCTAAAATTCTTTAAAGATACCTTTAGAGTGGTTCTAGAATTGAGAATCCAGTGTTCAGTTGCAAAAGCTGAGCATAACTTGTTCCAGTAAAATGATGTTATCCTACTGTCCCTATTTCCCCTCAATCAAGAAAAAGATTTTTCTTTTCTCTAGATACAATGTTAAAATTTGGATTCCATAATGCATCTTCCCAGTGTTTTCCATAGAGTATGAAGGCACAATAGACTAAAATATTCTCATTACTTAAATGTGCAAAACATGCTAGACCTATTTTCACTAAAAATCGTGGGTTTCTTCTGCTGGATCACAAATTATTATTTTGTTTCTTTTACAGTACATGGATGAGTTTCAGAAAGTTATTGGATAGAAATATCATAAAAAATATCAGAAATAGTTGGACAGACTAAGCAACATAGTTTATTTGTGAATTGTTAGGAGGGGGTTTTAGAAGGATATATGTTTCACTGCAAACTTCTACTTACTGAGTGTGATATTTTGCTTGCAGGTTCTGTGAGACAATTCAATTTGTATTTAATATCCTCAAAAAATGCATAGGGAAAAGCTGATGTTTTAGACCACTGTGTGTAAAAGCAGTGCATTCAGCAAGGAGAAACCTTCAGAAACCCTGAAACTGAAGTGTGTACTACAAATCTTTCCCCCTCTCCAGAATTACTATTTAGAGAAGGCAAAGGATCATAGCATAATTCATGATGGAAGGGGTCACATCTGCCTCTTGAATCGGGGGGGAGAAAAAGAGTTACATTTTCAAAGCAGAAGGAACTGAGCACTTGGACACCAAACCAAGATAGGTTGAATTGCTGAACTCCATAGCAGAGTCAGCTCTCAAAGTTAATACTCGCACAATATAATGCTGTCATTTAAAAGGTATCTTGTTACTCAGCAAATGCAAATACAACATGAACTGCCTTGAGCCATCCAAGAGTCATGTGACCTTGGGAAAAAGGCGGAGAGCTTAGAAGAAGCACAAAATCACAGAACAGGTCAGGTTGGAGGGGACCTTAAAGGATCACCCTGTCCAACCCTTCATGGGAAAGGGAGCTTGGATGAGATTATCTAGCGCTGTGTCCAATCACATCTTGACAGCTTCAGTGAAGGTTTCAGTGAAAACCTTCAGTCTTTCCTCATGTGTGAGGTTCTCTGCCTTGCAGCAGGGCTGATCGGGCTTGGTGGCACCATTTGTTGTGGAGTCTTCTGGCTTTGCTTCCTTTTGAACAGAAGCAGGGTGAGCTTGTGTCTATTGAAGTGGTGGTAGGTAATATGCCCTACAGAATAAAAGCAAAGGATTAGTTCCTTCAGGAGCCCTGAAAGCCGCAGTACACTGCAGGGAGTTCCCTGAGGTAGGCTTTTGGTGCTCCAGAATTTTTTTTAGCACCTGAGGGAGATTTCTAGAATGTCAGACACGTACATAAATCAAGTTCTGGAATCTTGAGTTCTCTTCTAGAAATGAGCCTTAATGTAGCCCCATTTATTGTAATGAAGTAAAATACTGGCTGGCCACTTTCAAAGATATCAGCCTACACAAAGATATCCTACACAATGAAGGAAGATGGAGAATATGGAAAAAAGCTATTTAAACATCTAATTAAAGACTATATCACCTTGTATATATTCATAAATGAGGAAGGAAGGATAAATTAAATTTGTCCTAGGTATCTTGATCTGATGTTTTCTGATTTCTCAGTATAATGAAGAACAAGTAAGATTTAAAAAGACATTGTAGGAATAGAAAGAGAACTAGCAGCTGAGAAACTGTACTGTGCAAGGGAAGACACTAGAAAAAATACAAGGAAAGTTCAACACAGAAAGTATAAGGAAAAGGAGTTTAAGGCAAAAAATGTTCAAAGAGAGGAAAGTGCCAACAGCTGAATAAATAAGAAAGGCTTGTTGTTCTCCATTTCAGTTCATAGCTAATTACTGAAACTACATCTTATATATGTAAAATTATTCTATCTTTTGGGTTTACATATTTTATTATTTCAATATCTATCCTAAGAAAATAATAATAGTGTCAACACTCTGGAAAATGTTTGTGTCACAGCAATAGAAACATTAGGATATCAAAGAGTAAGTCTATTGTTTTAAGCACATATATAACAAACAGACCTGATATTGTCATCTAAAAATAATAATAAAAATTAGAATTAAAAAGGAATTAAATTATGAACTCTACCTGTAACTTCTCAGCATCTGCACTGACTCAAATTTAGATGTCCAAACAACTATGTAGTTCCCTCTATTAACACATGATGTACTTCCACAGACATCAAATTGAACACTCAATAATCAGCAGTGTTCCTCCATATACTTCATGCTATCTATAAAAGCAAGAAATACAGATTAATGCACTAACAATCTCTTTTTCATAATACATTGATGGCATGTCATTCTGAGCAACCAGCCATTCACACATCGCACAGATTTTGCAAGACCACCTTGTCAAATCAAAGGATTTAATCATGAAAGAGTTGATTTTTACTTCTTACTCTTTTTGCAGAATGAGGCAAAGGTATTTAAGGGAGGCCCAAGTCTGGAGGGTGCTTCTGCACGAATACATTCTCTTGAACAAGGACTGGTAATGATGGTTAAACTTCTGGGCAATTTAGACAATCAATAGTTCAGATATTGTCGTGTTCAACAGCCATTTGACTTCCCTGCAATATATCAAGACTATCAAATTCATGTGCATGCAGAAATACTTTAAATATTAGAAAAACATACTTGTAGATAATTCTTCACAGAATGCTATGAGAGATCTGAATCTATTGCTAGAATAATTATCTTAACAGAATTAAAATATGGAAACCTCTGATCTTCTTTATTTGACTTCTGATCTTGTTCCAACACCTTGTTATAAATGTGTGAAGAATTTCTCCTGGAATATCTTTGAAATTGTCTATTCAATATAATTTTAAAAAGTGATTTACTCAGAGCACTCACTATATTTAATGATGATCATTTAATAATTTGATAATTATAGCAAACACTTTCATATATGCTTCCAAATATTTTTGCATTCCTTCAGACATGTAGCTGTAATTTCTGAATACTGGGTATGTTTCTGGATGTAGTAAAAGAACTGTTTTGGAAACAGTTCCAGTACTGGGTTTTTTTAGTGTTGATATAATAAACTTCAATACTAAGAATGTACATTTCTGTTAGTTTGGATTTTATAATAAAACAACTTTGCTTCACATACTTGCAGTGTAACATGGGGTATAAAGAAACAGAAAGCAGTCATTATAGAAAGGAATTATAATTCCTATAACAAATTTTCATATTATTACAACCTTATGAAGGAACCAAAAAGGAAGATAAAAGTTTTATAAAAATGTGCAAGCTTATCTGCACTTAGTAGTTAACAAACCATTTTCAAAGCATTATGGTGTGTCTTTCTTAGATGACGATTTTCCGACCTTTTCTAGGACAGTACTAAAGGAGTTCCCTTAATAGTTCACTCTGCAATGCTGCAGAGTGTTAGTGGTTCAATATAAAATATTAAACTGTAACATACACATTTTTAAACTAATTGGACTAAGTGGATTATTAGATGCATGGGGTTTTTTCTATTCCAATAAATACCTCTCACTTACAAAAGGCTATTGTAATTATTAGTAAATAATAAAGAATAGTTCTGGGGTTTTTAGATAATTTTTTCAAGACAGAAATGTCTTGTCAATTAGATCAATAGTGAAGAAAATTAACTTATTTCCCAAAAAGCCATTCTGCTATTTCACTGAAAAGGGGATTTTTTTTTTTCTGTTACATGTTCCAAAACTTACAAAATATTTGTGAAAATTTTCTTTAACTGGTCCTGCTAGCTGACATGTACCATAAGGCACAGTTTATATACATGCCCCTCTGCAGCTTCATGATACAGTTTGCAAACACACATAACATGTGTCTTACAATATCCCAGAGATATACGTGACTTGATTTCTGAAAAAAATACAGAAAATCTCTTAAATAGGACTTAATACCAAGTCAGTTTTACTCGGTAGAACTAAGGAGAACATGGCTGCTGGATAGGGACTCAAACTACTGCAAACTATAACCTCTCTCTAAATCACAGAGAGATTACTATCAAGCAAAAGGTACTCCACAGGCTAAAACAGATTTAGGGAATTTCATCCTCGTGTCATCTGTTCTGACAAGTTTCTTACTCTTTCATATATACCAGCTGCTAAAATGAATGCTGAAATTCCTGGGGGCTAATTCTGGGGGATCCTCCTGCAAAGAGAAAGAATGGTTACAAATTATATATTTTGTTTGGGTTTTTTATTTTTTAGTATGTGTTTTCAAATAAGGTGGGGCATATGCTAAATGAACGATTTCATTCAACTTTGTTTGAAAAGAGAAAATTAAAACATTGCCTCACCCCTGGAACTTTCTGGGATATTGCTTCAGTTATGTGTCAGTGAAATAAAGCTGTCCAGCAAAAATGCCCAGGTTTGGTGGTTTGGGATTTTTTTAACCTTTTCAATTATTTCTTCCCCCAGGAGAAGTATAGCAGTAATAGTAGCATCCACCTAGATGAGAACCTGTGCATAAAGCACTACCACAATCATTCCTAGTCAAATCAGCATTGATAGTGCTTTCTCAAAAGGCTGTTCATAGGTTCTGCCACAATAAAAAACCCTTGCACAGTGCTAGATCTGATGAATCCTTGTTTCTGTCTGCCACCATTGGATATTATGAAACACACTCTTCATCATTACTCTTCACAGAGCAAAGACCACACAGTCTTAGAGCACTGCAACTGTTAGGCTAGGATGGGCTACACACAGAAAAAAAAATGAAAGAAAACCCAAGAGGGATAATTCATTTCTTCAGGGCAAATGATAGCTACAGTAAACAGCTCTACAGGCTCTATAAGGATACCAAATCTCTCCATCTCCAACATTAGGGTAAGTATACAAATCTAGATAAAACACCTACATGCTTTCCCTTGTCTCAGTTTCCTCAGCAGTTTGAAGCAGTTCTTTGATCTCAGATTAGAATCCCCTAGGGTTTTTTTGATCTCTGCCCCTGTGGCTCATGATTCCTGATCTGATCCCGTCTCACTTGTGTATCCAGTTTTCTGCTTCTGGTACTTTCCCCTTTTCCCTTAAGCATGCCTTGGTCAGTGAAAGACTACTTCACACTGTCCTAATAAACTTCCAAAACTGGTAGCTGTTTCTTAGTAATCTTACTCTGTAGCTTGGTCTTAAAAACTGGCAACCAACTCCAAATGTCAAGAGGATTATGCAGTCCCAGGCCTTCTTCTGAAGACAGTGG
>NW_008240037.1:243279-243782 GCF_000691975.1 Corvus brachyrhynchos
TCCAAGTTGCAAGCCTTCTGTATCTTACTCAGTGTATAGAAGTGATTACTGAGTCAGGGGCATACATTTGAATTATGAAATACCTTAAATTTGGCTGATTTTGAAGAGTTCGCTCTCTTGATGAAAAGTTGCAAATTTTTAGGAATACCAAGAATGCTTTGCTTTTTTTTTAGATAAAATAGTATTTTTACCAAAACCAAGTTCCAATTAAGTGTCCTAACAATGGGAGGATTAGTTACATACACTTTGTTTGACAAAGTTGTAAACTTATTTTTAAAGAGATAGACAAGCATATAATTTTAAGGAAGTGGATAATCTTTGATGTGAAGCATTGCAAACCTTTTGAGAAGCCTTGGGGAGCAATTATAAGGAAACTGAGGGAAAATGAGTAAAAAAGAGCCAAAGTTATAACACTTGCAGAGTAGTGGTGCTGGGAAACCTGATGAGATGTAAGATTTATTATTTAATAACTAGGATCAAAATTTTGAAGAGTATTCAAAGCA
>NW_008240037.1:243797-273996 GCF_000691975.1 Corvus brachyrhynchos
GAATGGTAAGCTTATTCCTCATGCTGTAAACTATGATGAGTTGATAATGTTACTCATTCATAGGAGAACACAAATGGCAAAAATAGTAAGCTTTGACAATAACATTAATAGTATTTTGAATAGACTTATATAAGGCCAAGAGGCAACTGCAGTGATAACAGCAGGGTAAGAGTCAGGCAGTTAGACAGGTACATTTAGATACTGGAAATAAATGATTCAAAAAAACTCCTTAATTTTCTATAAAGTTTGTATGTCTAATTGTATAGGAGAGAAAGTACCTTAATTAAAAATATTTGTGAATCTAAAAGCACTAGTATTGCCAACAAGTACAGAGAAAAACTAATGAAAAAGGGCTTAGAAAGAACATAAACATCTACCTTTGGTTATCTTTAAATTTAAGCAAGCACACTTAAAAAGAGAAGAAATCAGCATTATCACTGATAGAACAGAGACTACAGAACAGTAGAGAGGAATTTGAGGATGTGCTGAAATTGATCTAGAAAAGAAAAATCAGAAGAGGAAATTTGACAAATTAATAATACTCAAAAGTATTTAATTTCTGGTTGATCTGGTTTTTTTTTCTTCCTCCCCAAAATCCTTAAAACACTTTAATGACGCTTTAAGTGACTCCTCCTTAGATGAGGTCAATTTTGAAATGAAAATCACCATTTAGCACAGATTTATGGGTTTTCCATCTGTAGATTTCTTATCAGACTTGCATTTTCTCTTGCTATGCATTAGGTTTAGATGCCATTCAGTTTTCCTTATGAGGTTAGAATAGGTATAATACACCATTTCTTTGCTGAGTGAGATTGGGCTAACATGAAAACTGGTATAATTGCCACAATAACTGAGAAATGTTTTTATGAAGTTCTTTATACTGAAGAAGCAGGAAGAATTTCCTCACATTTTTACTTGCTGATGTCTGCAGTTAGCAGCAGATGCTCCCATACTAAGGCTAAGAATGGGATACCTATTGGAGCAGATGGAATAAGAATTATTGCTGGCACAGCATAAAATACTTGAAAGGCACAAGTTTGAAAAATGCTTCCTAAAGGAGTTTGCAAAATGCATCAGCAGACATGCAGCTAATGGTATCTGAGGTAAATAAGGGCATTGCTTGATGGGAATGTAACAACATTACTTCTGTGTGTGTGTGGGAATACCGACACAGGACTATTGGGAAAGAGAAATCTTTTAATGTCCTTTGATCAAAATGAAAAAGAAAAATGGTTAAATAAATTTTGAATTTAAAATACTAATAAAGCTAAAGTGTAACAAAGATGTGAAGTGAGAATTCCCTGTGATACAAAACGGATTACCTTGTTATCCATAATCATAAGCAGCTGTTCATTACTTTGCCAGTCTGAACTCTTAATTTGGTTGCAAGAGTCTGAGATTTTGCATTTATACCCTGGAGAGCTAATTTTCTCTCCAAGATGCCCCAAAAGTTTTGGCAGTTGCTAGTGCTTTTCCTGCCCCTCCAGTAAATGAATGAGCTGATGAGGACTGATAAGAGGAACAATTTGCTGTTCCCTTGAAGACTGACGGGGCTGAAAGCTAGTAGTTTACCTGGATGGGACAGGAAGACAGATGAACCACGTTATGGTATCAGTCTTTCTCACAATTATCTCGTTGGACCTCAGCAACAAAATCATTTTGGAAAATCCTTAAACTCCCTCCCTGACTTCACACCTGGGCCAGAACGAGCATGCCTCCTTTAAAGTGACAAAGTGTCCCCAAATACAGCAGTCATTCCTTTTCAAGTCTTCAATTCTGTGCAATCTGGGCATTTCTTCTCTACTGACAAAAAAGAATTGTATTTGTTTTTATTTATGAATTGTAAAGTTTCTTTACTAACTCATCTTAATCATGAGAGACAGATTTGGCAGTTGAGATTCATAAATGAGGCTCTTAAAGAGCACCCCATATCTGTTCAGCCATTAATATCCTTGCTACAGTTATCTAAAGGTCAGTTGGTTTCCTATTGCTACATTAGAAAAAATGCTGCTTACACAGAGGTGCCAAGTATTAGACCATTTGCATGTGAAACACTTGAAAACTGACATCATCAAAGAAGCTTAGATCCTTTTAAGCATTCAAACAATTAAAATTAAAGAGCTTGCATCTGAAAACTGAATTGTCACCTAAATGCAAAAAAAGTAAATTCAAAAGTAAAGAAAACTTAGACAATATGCATTTTGGCAAGTGAAGTTTTAGACTACATTACTAGAAATCATTTTCAACAATAATATTTCTAAAATAGTCCATAGGAGCATAAAAAATACTTTTTCTGCTTCTTAATGAAGGAAGCTAGGCTTGGATTGCCTTGAATAACTTTTTGATCCCAGAAAAATATTCTAAACGGTTTTCAAAAGCCGTTCTTCTGCTTTGAAATAATTGCTAAAATCACACTTTGCTTTCACTCCTTGCCTCTAAACAGCAATTCAAGTGCCAACAAAACACTTTATCATACTCCAAATTGAAAAAAAAAGTAACATTTCATTTTTATTATATTATATTATATTATATTATATTTATTGTATATATATACAATATTTTCTTTTGTATACTTTTACAGAGATTATTTTAAAAAAGCATCTTTATAAAATGAATTTCCAAATCTGTTCAGTGGAGCTTTCACAAAACCTGTGGACTGTGAGATATATGCCTCTCTTGAGCCATCAAAATAATAAACTTTTTCCCCTACCTTTTTAAAAACTAGAAAGAAAGTTTACAAAGAAACCAATGAGCTCTTAACTCTTGTAACATCTGTAGATTTTTTTCAGGAAATTGTTTTACATTGGAAAGGCCATAACTACACCAAACAGTAATCTGAAGTAAGGTCACAGAAATAAGGTTTTCTAACTTAGACCTTTGCTTTATTCTTTCTCAACCCTGTTGAATTTCCCTTCACACTAGGGATAATAACGGTATTATTGTATGATGCTGAAAACTGTGAGATCAGTGTGGAATTTTAAAATAAGTTTTAAAAAATTATGTTTTCTAAATTATTAACGTCTAAAGCCCCTAGGCCATAAGACTTTGCCCAAGTGAATCTACATCAAGTCCCATAATTTTAGAGGTAAAAAATTCTACAGGAGACAAGACTGGAAAGAATAAGTCCTGGACAGTAATTTACTGAAAATATCGAAATGAATTATATAAAAAACTTTAGTGAAGGCCTTAATGCTACTTAAAAGCACAATCATGAGCAAATACCAACCACCCTTTTAAAATAAAGATTCACCTAACATCCTGAATCTGTAGTACCTAAGTCAGTTAAAAGGGACTAAAACCTGAAGGAAATTGCTTAGCCATAAAAGAAGGACGTAAGGTACTCTAGCTCAAAAAAATCACAAATCAAAAGGAGTTAATTAGGCAGAGAGATGAAATATATGAACTGAATAGTCCAGGTCCCCAAACAGGATGTATTTCTCAAAACCAAAAAATATCAAGGAATTTTGCACTACTGTGATTTCAAGGTGAATAGCTCATTATTAGTTTCACATATCTTGAAACACTTCAAGATATCAGCATAAATTTTAAGTTAATAAATAGAAATTAAGACCAGAAGCATAGTTTCAACCAGAGGTTGAAGAGCAAATCTTGCTCTCACACCAACTTTTGCATTGATTTTATGAGGTCTAGATGGGGATTTGAGGATTAAATGGGGATAAGGAGAAAGTTGCTTTTTCTTTTCTGTTTTACAAAAAAGATGCCACCTTAGATTACTTGATACAGACTCACAAAGGCATACTGTTCTCTCATTTTATCAAAAATATTTTTTCATACTATATACGCTCTTCAAACTCCCAGGATTGTGGTAGCTATCCCAATGCTCGAAAAAAAATGCATTTGAAAACATTCCTGAAATTAGAAAATTAAAGACATGAGCAGACAAACAAGTTATTCCAAGGCACACCAATGTTTGAAACCTTGCCTCTTCAGGAACTACCATATTCAATGTTCTTACCCTGAGGCACATGTAGGTAAATGATAGAGAGGTTATTCCTCTCTCCGGAGGATAAGCTCTCTCATGTTTCCACAAGGTGAGAATATGCAGACTGTTCCTGTGGAAAGGCTCTGTTGTAAATTAGTACATAGTTTCACTTGAAAAAATTAAAAAGCCCACCCATATTCTTAGAATTAAGGCATCAAATAACTTCTCATAGCAGAGAAGAAAGCTAATGTAGAATAAATTAATGGCTGATGAAGTAATGTATGATACCTTGACTATTGTGCCATATAGGAAATGATTGGGACACAAAGAATGCAGTGGTCAGAACTAAATACTTGACAGCATTCCATATTTCCTTCAGAAGTGTTCACTGTGGTTACAAAAAATAATTAAATGATACAAATTTATTAGATCAATGAGTCCTACAGACTGCACAACTAGTAACTCCATTGTAGGTATAATAACTGGCATTTATCCAGAGTATAATTAATAAAGGCATTCAGTTTTGGCAATAAAAACACCAAGAGATGGAAGCATTTTAAGTGGTTCATTACACTATCTTCTACATTCTTAACCCTTATTCTTCCTTGGAAAATACACCACATTTCAGTCAGGCATAGTTTGAACCAGTCTCTTCCATGTGAGGGGTTTTATTGATGCCTTAAGAGGCCTCCTAGAAACAGAGACTAGACAGGAGTAAGGGAATAAAGGTAGGTATTTATTTTAAGGGCCTTCAAAGGTACGCCCTGGGGAGCCAGAGGCTACTGCCAAGATGGACCCCAAGATGGACGACAGGTCACGAGTTCTTCACACTTTTATAGGTTTGGTTCATTTGCATATCAGGGTTAATTCTCCAGTTAAGGCTTCAGTTAATGATGTAGTTTTCCTTTAGAGGCTTTTGGTTGATACTTTTTGGGCCTAGGACGGTCTGAGTGTCCTTGGAGAGCAGGCCTGGAGTGGCTTTGTTCTGCCTACCTGGCATGAGAGAGCAGAAGTTAACAGGCTACAAGAAACTTCAGAGTTACACACTAGGCAGTACAGGATTTGAAAAATATAAAACCTAAGGCATCATTATCAAGTCATTGCTTCATCTCATATTTAATAACGTGAACAGACTGGACTTCTTGTATAGAGCATTTCTTGTTTTGCTCCTATACCTCTATCCAATTTTTACAGTATTTTATAATTATCAAGTATGGCACTCCACTATGGGGCACAACTATAAACAGAATTTTTCTTCAACTCATTACTGCTTTTTTTATATTGTCTCTACATCTACATATAGATTTTCTCCTGTAGCACTCATGCTGGCAACACCTTCCAGAATGTCTATGTCTAGCCATTTTTGGATATGGCAAAAGAGAATTTGGAGGACAATTGAGAAGTGGAAGAGTTAACTGGTTATCAGAAATTTCAGAGAAGCAATCCATGTGTGTATGACTGACAAAGAAAAATAGAACTACTTCTTCAAATGTTGAGAAAGAGTGCAATGGAGGCTGGTAGCAAAAACTTAGCACAATGAATAACCAGGATTTCAGGACTAAATGAAAAATGACTGACCAAGTGACAGTATTCCATGCAGAGCTTTGGCCAGCATTTGGACCTTTTTCTACATCATTTTGATAATCATCTATCACTATGATGTAGGAGAAGAAAACTATAAAATGTACAATATGAACTATAAATACACTCAAAGTAATACAAATGCAATCAAAGGGGCTCAGAAAATATTCTTTACATTTGCTTAGAGCAAAAAAGCGTTCCACAAAGAGTAAGCTGGGAGAAGATGTGAGGTTAGAAAGACATTTGGAGGGAAATACACAAGTTAACATCAATGGGCTGTGCAAAAGCGAGTTGTTGGCCTTTAACCAGTTTCCCATTCCACAGCTGAAAAGTATCAGAACCTCAAACTTCTTTCAGCCACACTTTAATGATTTCACAGAAAAAGGTCAGCTGGATAGATTCGAAGATAGCACTGTGAATCTTTGACGAGGATGAAGGAAAAGTTGTGGAAAGCTAATAACAAGTTTGAGCAACATGCAGTGTGATATCTCCTCTCCAAAGTTATTAAGCCTTTAATCTACAAGATTATTAAGCTTTCCAATACACTTAATATCCAGTCAAAGGTGAAAAGAACTTTTATTCTGAATAATAAACATAAAATTAGACATCCTGAAAAATAATTAATACCTTCCCATTTGGTCTCCCACCTTACAGAAAGCATGTTATTGCCCAGAAGGTGGATTTATGTGTTTAACTCATTATTTTCATGAAGAAGACTGATAGCAGACCCTTCATTGCTTAGATTGTTATGTACTCAAAGACAAGTTCAAAAGGTAAGACAACTATGCAAATTATACTCTTCAAATACCAGAGATATTTTCACTTTAGTTTTTCTGTAAAAATACTTTTGATCTGCTGCATTAAAATCACACTAAACACAACAAGTTGAGACATACTGTGGACTTTATGTAACAATCTACAACGAAGTCCCTAGGCTTAGTTTAATGAATTTCCACCATAGAAGAATTTTCAGTGTTATACTTTCTTGCTATAAACCAAATTAATTACATTTTTATAACGTGTTAGTTATTAGGACAGGTAGATTTTTTAAAGCATCATGTTGACAGTCTTCTGAAAGTCATTGTACATTCTGTACATTCCTTAAAACTGTTCTACATTTACTTGAGTAGTGATTTCTCTACATTTAATTATGCTCCCTTCATGAATTCAGGATGGTCTCTAGCCTTGGTAGGTATGGGATGATCTCAGATAAGAACTTGACAATGTGTTTAGATTTCCATTGTAGCTACACAGAAATATAACTTTCTACAGTTATGAGAGTCTGGCAGTCACTAATGTATTTCAAAATTGACAAGGTCATTTTTTCTCTCCATCTAAAAGCATTGGATAGAGGGTTCAGCATTTAGTGAGAGGAAACCCATTAAAATGAATGGGAAATCTTATTTTATAAAAACAGTAAGGAGATGCTTTCCAGATTCCTACTGCAATTAATTTCATTTCATTCTAAAACAAACTTTTAATAAATTATTTAATTATCAGTGTCAGTATTTTCTTTTCTAGACAGCATTGGTTTGGTTTTGGTTTTTTTTGTTTAGGTCTTTAGATACCTGCATGCAAATACCCTAATGTAAAGGGAAATACAAAAAAAAAAAAAATCCATGAAAACATGTATCAGGTGTTTTTAAATTTTTTCTGCAGAAGATTTCTAATCTGTGGAATTTGAATATAAAGATGAAACAGGGGGCTGAACCAGTGTTTTGCTTTCAAACAAAAGTGTATATTTCCTGTTTCCTTTTTAAAATCAAATTACCAATAGGCAGAAAATGCAATTCACTGAACATCTGTTGTTCTTCTCTTAGATCAAATTGTTTAAATAGAGAAAGTTATTCAGTATGTGGCAAAGCAGAGGGAGCAGATGCTGATCAGCAGGAGTGGCTTTTCAACAACAATACATTTTTAGATGGGCAACACTTGTTGCCCCATTCTCCTTTGTTTGCCATCTTTGACATGAGAGCAAATTATCTGCTGGACTCATCCTTGTGTCAAATTTTGGTTGGATTTAGCTCTAAAATATTGTCTAGGTCTTAGCACTTCAGAAGTTATTTGCTTCAGGACAGTGCCATTGCTCTGTACTCAGTAGTTATTCTAATTAGAAATTCATTCAACACATTTTAAACCAAACATATTGGAATTATACTTTATCTACACTCATTCACAAGTATGAAAAAACCCTAATATTGTAGGCTTGTTTGTTCTTTCTTCATAAAAGAGCTTAAACTGGAGATATTTGCATTACTGACCTTTAAGTACCTAACCCTAAATACCAAATTTCAGAGGCTAATTTTCCGGAACTATTTGGGTAGCCAGCCAAAAGACTTGGGTATGGAAGCTTTACCTTCAAGATCCCTAACTTAATCCAGTCACAGTGCCCACTTAGGGGAGTCTACTGTAGTCCAGACATACCATGGAAGAGGTGGAGAATGGAACTTCAAGCCAACATCTTTGCTCTACAGTGTCCAATGTGACATGAGAAAGCAGCTGCGTGTACCAGAGTTTCAAGGTCATTCTGTCTCCAAGTCTCTCTTATTGTCCATTTCTGGAGTGTTCTGATTTAGTTTCTTCCTAGCAGAAGGAGAAACAACTACTTTTCATTGTGGTAATACTCCTTGGCAGAGTAGTAGACAACACATTATTTTAGTGCATTAATATTTATGTTTGAGGGTCTTATTTAAAGTACATTTTTGTGAATGCTGTTCAGACTTGCATCTAGAAAATATTTTTAATTTAAATCCAATTCTTTCTTATAATATAAACACTGTTCTTTCTACAATGTACATAAACTGCATAAATAAAAGGGTGTTAATATTACATACTTGAAAGCTTTTTCTCATTTAATAGTGACAACCAGCTTTGGTTATGAAAACAAAACTCAGAGCTTTGTTTCATAATATTTTCTTCTGATTATTTTTTAGAGCAAATAGTAACTGTTTCTCAATTTCTCTCCTCTTTATTTTGCTATGTATTTCAATACTAAATGATACTATTACCCTTTTGCCTCTTTTCATGTTGCTGTCACATAAGGATTTAGTCTTTCTGGAAGGAATCAATATGCTTAGCTGCTCTCTGGTCGTACTTTTTTGAACTGTGAAAATAAAATAATGCTAAAATAAGGACCAAAGTTATGTTTCTCTTTGCATTTTATTTAGAATAGGACAACAGATATCAAAGAAAGAAGGGCAAGGAAACCCAAAGTATCTTCTAATTCAGTCAACTGTTCCAAGGCCAAACCAACCATCCTTAAAAATATTCTTGATGTATGTTTTCCTAACTTGTTTTAGGGAATTTTCAATGACAAATTTTCCCTTTTCTAGTAAACATTCCCATTGTCTAGGTATTTATATAAATTAATAATATTTTCCTGCTCCCTGACTTTCTGCTCTTTAATTCTTGTGCACTGGTCTCTAGAATTGAGTAAGGACTGTGATCAGTCTGTAGCAGAAGGGCAGATGAAGTAAGGAATATTCTCTTTTAGAAAACCAAAGACATAAACCCCAAACTGATTTTATGCTTCTACTTGCACTGGGGCAGCCCACAACAACATATTTAAAATCCTAATTTGTCCTCTGCCCTTCCATCCACTTCAGAGTAAGACCAGTGGACATGACATGAGAATGACTGGGAACACCAGGGATGGGCTTTGTTCACCACCTGCAGACTGAGATGACTGGAAGCCCAGCACAGGGTCCTTCCCTTACTACCTCCTTCACAGAATGGGTGCCAGACAAGTAAGACAGTGGGACTTTTGCAAAATGAGTTGTTGTGAGCACATGGAAGTAAATACTCTTATACTGGGGCAAAAGGGTATTGGAAGATGAAAAAGCTGATGCATGCAAGCTTTTCTTCAGGGACACCTCCTAAATGAGTCATTGAACAGGTCTGGTAGCCAGGACATGAAAGGCAGCAATATCCTGGCAGAGGGAAAAGACTTCAGCTTCCTCCCCTCTGCCTCTCCTCACCACTCCCTTCTCTCTGTTGGCTCCAAAGGGGAAATCCAGGCCTGACTTAGGAGGGTCTGGCACACAGAGACTGCCTGGCCCTTTCTCCTGATAAAAAAGCATGCCACATCCCATAACTGTGAGCCACACTGTCCGCACACGAGGGATGCCATCAAAGTATTCTTGGGCAGCTGTCAGCAATTCCTCTTGTCAATGGCCACCCACATCCAATGGTGCTGTCTGATGGCACTGGATGTAACCACACTGAGTCGCGTGTCTTGACAGAATTTTTATATACTCAGTGATACTACACCCCAGTGATTGCAGCCTAACCTCCCTCAGCATGGTCCTTGTGCATGTCTGTCTCTCCCTCTTCTCATAAACACTAAAATGTGCAATCTCCATCACTTCCTTCACCAGTAAATGTTTGCCTGTTATCCTGGCCATACTCTGGGGGTTTTTGCATTCCACAGCAGTCAGTTACAGGATTCAAAACTGGGATGACTGTGACACCATATGGCCTCCACTCCAAAGTTATCAAGAACACTTGCAGCCATGCTCAAGGCCAAAACCATGCCATAGACCTTGTTAATTTCAAAGAGGAGGTGACTGGGTCCCTGTATCCCAGAGTGCTCCTGGGACTGTTTACTTATACTGTCATAGGCTTTAGATTTTACAGGAAGTACTTATTCCAAAGTAATTGTCTTTAAGTGTAAATAATGAAAATAATGAAGAAAATAAATAATGTATCAAGATCTCAAAGTCTTGTCATTTACTGACTATGCTGCTTGAACACTGAGGATATTTCAGATTATCATACTGTTCGCCTCTTTGTGTCTTCTATGACCATATTATACGTATCCAAATTTCCCCTACTCCCTAGTTCTGTTTACCAGTTTGCATTGTTAATATTAATGATGTGGTACTATTTGAAACCACTAGTCTTAATTTAATGCTATTCTCACAAGTTTAGCTAATCTGTGTCCAAAGGTATTCTCTGCCTTTGCTCCTTTTCTTAGAATTTCACTCTTGATTGAAAAACCCAAAACCTTTTCCAGTACCATGATCTAAGAAGCCAGACATTCATGTTCTAGGTAGACCTTATCTTCTCCTGGGCCTTTTCCATCTGCCACCAGGGATGATGACTAGTAAATGATGAATCGTGCCCAGTCAGTACCTGTAGAGAAGCTGGTTCACCTTCTGAGGTTGTTCAGCAATGCCCCTTCTAACCAATTTATCCTTGTTACTGCTTTGCCATCATCTACACTTGGCTGATTATGCCAAATACTGTTGAATGCTTTCCAATCTAACTTGTGCTATTGGTATTTTTACCCCTGCTTCCTGAGAAATTTGAGTAGGAGGCATGCCAGACAGCTTTCTCTTCCCAGCTTTCATTGATAGAAACCTTTGGCTGTAGTGTCCAAAACCAGATAAAAGACCAGGATTGAAATGGGTGAAGAGAAAGGGGGAAGAAGCACTCAGGATGTTTGTATGGATGAGGTACTCATGCTAAGAAAATCTTCGTCATCACTGGTTTTGATGATAAACATAATCTTTGACATTTTTCATCTCTGCGGACTTTTCTTCACATTCTTTCTCAAGACTCCCTTATTGCTCATGGTTTATCTTCCACTGTCTGTTAAATATAATGTCTGTTAATCTGTTGAATATTAAGCTCATTTTGCTTACATCAAGTCCTGCCCTTTTGCTAGGTATCACCAGCAACCAAAACCAGTGATGACAGGACAGCCAGTTACACGTTTTTGTTCTCAGCCTCCCTGTGACAGCCACTCAAGCAGGAGGCCTGACACTGCCAATCACACACACTCTTCAATATCTCTTTGTCCTCAACTTCTAAAAGAGGATAAAGAGGGTAGATTTAGATTCGATATTAGGAAGAAATTCTTTACCATGAAGGTGGTGAGGCACTGAACTGGTTGCCCCAGAGAAGTTGTGGATGCCCCATCCCTGAAAGTGTTCAAGGCCAGGTTGAATGGGATCCTGAGCAACCTGATTGCATGGGAGGTTCCCTGCCCATGGCAGGGGCTTGGAACATGATGTTCTTTAAGGCCCCTTCCAACTCAAACCTATGATTCTATGATTCTACCTTTGCAACACAAAAATTTCTCACACTATTCCAGGAAATTTAATAATGCTAATATTGCTTTGGTTTTTCATTCCCTCAATAAAGGATTGTTTTCTTCATTGCCAAAATTCCAGAAGTCCTTACCTCTAGCTGACTAGAAGCAAATGAATAAAAGGCATGCTGTTCTACATGAAGACATAAAGGAAAAAAATGCTGAATTAAACCACCTTTGGAGTAGTACTTTTGTCACCTTAGGTGTTCTTAAAATTTTTAACCAAATTTATTAGTCCAACTGAAACCACTGCTCTCTATTAAAAAAATCTTGTTCTTTTACTGGATAGTGGCTTCAATTACCCTTGAGGAGACAGTTTCTTCTTGAATGCACAGAAATTTGTTCAAATCTTCATCTCTGAAATTCTTTAACAAGTAGGTGTCAAAGTACCTTGACACGTACTTTGCTCAAGACATTCTAAACACAAATATTTTTTCCTGCCATTGTGACCTTTCTATGCCTATTCTAAATTCTCCATTGAATAAAATTCAATCTGCTGCTTCTCAGCATCAAAGGTTTTATTCTCTCTGTATCCTGAATCTAGTATCCTGAAAGTTATTCAGCCATATCTCAAGACACCTTCTGCTCTTCTAGAAATGCAACATTTCTGTCTTTTCATTTTCTACAGTTCCACTTAAAAAAATGGGTTGTTTTAAATTTATTTAATTCATTACAACACTCCAGTATTCTTTAAAGAATCCATCAGTGTTTTCCTTAAGACTCCTCATGATATCTGTAAGAAAGTGAAGAACTCCAAAGTGGTGAAAGGGTAGTCATACAATACTTTTCCCTGTGGCTATAAAGACAATATAAAAAAATATATAATCATACATTATTATTTTATCTGAAGTCTCTAAATTTTGTGTTACATCCTTCTCAGTCTTTTGAGTTTTCTGCAAATACCATTTACTGCAATATCAGCAATATATAAAATACATTACAAAAATCATAGGTTATAATCATTTAGAAATTCCAACACAATTGAAAAGAATAGATTAGTATAAAGACCTGAGTAAGGGTGTAAACATGGGCAGAATATCTCAAGAAACCATTAGACATTCTGATGATGAATATCATCTTATATTACTATCAAATTTTCTGAAATAAAATGCCAATTATACCAGCTTTATTAGAACTATCAGAATCTTATCCAAAAGCAAATAACTACAATAAATTTTGGAGAAGAAAATATAGAGACAAGATACTTATTGAGATGTGTTGTATGACTGAAAGATGCCATGTTTGATAAATTAAATGTGAGAGATTTGGCTGCAAAAATACTGGCACCATTTAAGCTTCACACAGAGAAGAATTGTCACACTACAAGGAATTATCCTCTATTACTGTGGAGACACATGGTGACACTACATGTGTAATAAAATGTGTGTCACAAAAATAAAAACATGGACAAACTAGCAAGTGTTCAGAGAACCACAAATTTTTAAAGTGCTTAAAGAAGGAAGACTTACAGGAAGAAATTAATGGAGCTTCTAATTTTCTTTATTAAGACATGGTTAGAGAAAAAAAAATATTATTCACAGTTGTTATTTATGTCTAAATGCTTAGAAACAAAACCTCAGCTCATATAAATCTGTGCAGTTTATTTGTGAACACAGTAGTTATGCTGATTTGTTAGTGGAGGGTAAGGCACTAAGAACAGAAGCAAAACATAAGTTGATATGGGGAGGTAGGAAGAGAATTTTAGTAGAATATAATGAAGAAAACCCAAACTGTAAAGAACCATTACATTTTAGAGCAGATTCACAAAAGAATTGGACCAATAGAGACCACTATAACTAAGAAAGTGAGAGGTGTCACAAATTGCAATTCTTAATGGCACAGGTGAAGACCAATGCGACTGTGATTTTTTCTTTCCCTGTTTCAAATTTGTGGGGACAAACAAAAAGACTGAATTAGAAGATTTTGAGGCTGTGATGTGTTTTTCTTACTTTTATACCCATCTACAGATGGCTACCAGCACCACAGATTAGTAGTCTCTGAAATTATTATTCTGACATTTATACAAACAAAACTAGATGATCATACTTTAGAAAACTACAACAAAAATATGTTAAAGCCCCACTAGACAGCCTTGTCTGATACCTGTAAAAAGTGTTCTGCAGCAGCACCATTGTTCGCAACAATCTTAATTCTGGCCTGTGTAAAAGGGAGGGCACTCTCTTCTTGTCACGTCATTTAGTAATTTTTCTTGTGTTGCACATGTATTATGTTCTCTTTTATATGGTGCTATTCCATCTGGCAGACTCACAAGCTTGGAAGAAAATCTCTTTCAACTCA
Source organism: Corvus brachyrhynchos (assembly GCF_000691975.1). Classification (NCBI taxonomy): domain Eukaryota; kingdom Metazoa; phylum Chordata; class Aves; order Passeriformes; family Corvidae; genus Corvus; species Corvus brachyrhynchos. Next base: position 257,714 of record NW_008240037.1, read on the forward strand.
TTCCCTTTCTTACCTCTCCGCCCTTGTAAATACAACTGTTCTCTAAGAAATGGAACAGACGCAACAGGAGAGACTGAGTAGGTACCTCTATGCTGCCATGCTAGCACAAACCTCCAGCTCACATTTGAGTTCAAATTCTACCATTGTGCACACTGTTTATGCATTGAATCAAACCATGTTAGCTGACTGGCTCAAGTACTTTGTCAAGTACTGACATTTTTGCAAACCTCTAGGTGAGTAAACAATGGAAAATTGAAAGCAGGCCTGTTGAGTGTGTCAGAGAAGGGCAACAAAGATAGGGAGTGGGCTGGAACATAAGTCCTATGAGGACCAGCTGAGAGAGCTGGACTTGTTTAGCCCGGAGAAAACAAGGCTAAGGGGAAACCTTATCACTCTACATCTGCCCAAAAGGAAGTTGTACAACTACCTGAAATAAAGTTGTAGCCAGGTGGAGGCTGGCCTCTTCTCCCAGACAACTAGTGATAGGAAAAAGGGGAATGGCCTGAAGTTGAGCCAAGGGAAGTTCAGGCTGGACATTAGGAAAATTTTCTTCACTGAAGCACTGGCTAAGTGTTGGAATGGGCTCCCTAGGGAAGTGGTGGAGTCACCGTCCCTGGAAGTATTTAAAAAACGAGTAGACATCGTGATGTGGTTTAGTGGGCATGGTAGTATTTGGTCCAAGGTTGGACTTGATGATCCTGAAGGTCTTTCCCAACCTTAGTGATTTTATGGTAACTCTGGCACTAGGACAGGTTGAGATCTACAGCTGCAGTGGGGGGAGTGTAGCACAGAGAGATGGGAATGATTGAGAACCTAGAAACAGTAGAGCAACAACTCTCAAAGCAGTGGGGACAAGACATGATGTGGTAGAGACTAGGAAGGTAATCTGAGGACCTGAAGAAAGGTTGATGAGATAGAATGTAGAGTCAAGAGAAAAGGACTGTAAACAGAAGACAGTTGAAAGGAAGAGATATGTAGATTGGAAGAAACCCAGAAAGAAGTAGAGTTTTCTGTGCCAGAAAAATGAGACTGGGAAGAGAATCAAGGATGGGAAAGAGATAGGAATGGTCCTGGCTTCAATCTAGAGAACACACAAAAAAAGAAAAGAGAACAGGCTTTGAATGAATGGGCAGAAACATATGTATTCACAAGAGATATCTCTTCTGAAAGCCTTCAGTTAGCTGGCATGGCCTGGGTCTCACTCAACTTAACCCTGGTAGTGTTTAGAATTATAATGTTCAGGTTTAATCTTGCAAGTTTCCTATACTCAGAATTTCTAAAAGTCAGTAACAAATCAGATGTATAACTCTCTGTTTGTTATTAATAAAGGACTGTATCATGAAGTTCTTTTAAAAAATCTATTTAGTATGTTTAAACAGAAAATGGAAAAACAGAATGTTGCACAATCTGCTTTGCTATACTCTTGGCCAGAGTTAAATAAAATCTCATAATGAAGTGGTTCAGTTCTAGGAACAGAACTCTGGTGGCTACGCAGTAAATGCTAGTATGCATCGTAAAGGTTTCCTTTAGTTCTGCTGCAAAATGCGCGGTTCTATGTGAGCAGCACGGTAACAGAAGTAGAACTAAATATTGATTTAATCTCTCACATGGTCAAAGGCGAGCCATAACTACTTTTACAGTTTTCTGTCCCTGAAGTCATATCCAGGGTGGAACAGCCAAGGATGATTATGTTATTCATTACACTTCTAGTAGGTGTAACTTCCTCCTCCTCTCTGATATAGAAAGGTTATATATAATATTTTTGTCATTATTGTCTTAGGAGGAAGGAAATGAAGTAATTCCCTGCACTGACAACATCAGGAATCTTAATATACCCTTCCCAAAAGAAAGTTAAAGACAGAAGCTGTTAAAAATCACCTCATATATCTGCACATGAAAGGAAAGACAGGTTTTGTTCCTATCTAACCATAAAGACAGATCTGGGGTCTTAAAATTATGATTCTGTCCTTAAAAAATAAATTGTGGAACTGGCATCATGCTTCAATTTTTTTTTTTTCTTTTGGTGTTGTATCTGTTCAGTTTACAAATGGTAAATGTTCTTGTAATTGTGCCAACCTTGCATACTCATTCTGAAATGTCATATTGTGGGCTTCCTCATGTGTATATCAAAGAGCTGGCACAAAAACGACTTGAAGTTAGTAGGAATATATCCACTGAAATATATTCAACAGGCTTAAGACTAGACTTAGAGATTCCAGGGATAAAATTTTAATACCAGTAATTTCAGTGATGTATACAGGTTTAAATAATACCAGAATTTCACAGTGTAACATGAATTAACTTTTTTTGTCACAATAGACAAGATAAATATCAAATATGAGTATGTGCATTTCTCTAGGATCCAATTAGATCTCAACGAGCTGTCCAAGTGTCCAGAACAAACACAGAAAATCTGACATACAAAACAGATGACAATGTGCTGATGTGACACATGAGCTAGCTGTAAACAAGAATCAGAATGTACTTAGCCACAGACACAAGATCCAGTGAAAACCGCTGTACTTTGTGTATCAGAGATTTAACCACCCTAAATGTCATGCTGGAATGATGCTGGTGTCCTTACAGCTGCCTTGGCTGTCCTCACACGGCACTGCAGCCTGGGCTGCAATCGGATCCATAGCCCCTGTGTAGAAGTGTTTATAATCGTAGAAAAATGACATGTGGAGGGCAGAGGAAATGACAAAATGTTAATATATATTATTTTATCTTCAAATTTCCATCATTGAATTTACAGATACTTAACTTGCACGGCAACATTTCAAAAAGAACCACATAAAAAACAGCTTTGACATTGAAATAAGCATTAGTTTCTAATATGTGGAAATCAGATGCGGAGAGTAATTGCGCTGTTTTTACAGTCTAATTTTAATTACAAATCTCTCCAACATCAGTTTCCAGGACTCTGTATTTCCAGTGTAATTATCAATATCCTAAAGAGGGTTATGTAAAACAACATAACTATTGTCAGTGTAATCCTACAGTAACATTAGGAAATCCAGAACTGAAATTTAAGAAAAAGCTTTTATCCTTAATCAGAAAAAAACCCACAATGGCCACTTTGTAGTGTCACACCTCGTTAGAATGGTGTTCACAGCACCATTTATTGTTAATTAAATTTTCAATATTCTCTGTCGCTCTGAGTTTATGATGATAGACATCATAGGTAGAGACAGGTCTCTAGCTATGAGATCATCAACCTAAAAACCAAACCCAGCTCACTAGCAAAATTGCTCATACAATTAGCAGGCTGTAAAATTGCTTCTCACAAGGACCAAGCCCTCCTCTTTCAGCCCTTTTTCTCATCCAACAATATCAAGAGTCCTATTTCCAATCTACCAGGCTCCTACCTCTTGGGTCTGCCTCAAACTCTATGCACTAGCACTGCACTCCCCTTCCTCTCAAGCTGTTTCCTTAAATCACCATGCCACTGTCTTTCTTTTCAGAGGAATGAAGCAAAGAAATTCCTTCTGAGGTTACCAGTATTAATGCAACAACATAAGAAAAAAAGTTCCCTTTTTTAACTGATTAAAATTTAAGAAAACTTATTGTTTGTTACAATTTAGAATTCATGGGTGTTTTTTAAAAAATACTGTGTCTTCTATTTTCTGTTTTGCCCTGCTTCCAAAATAAAACTAACTAATCCTGTTAAGATATATGAAGTATTTTAATGCATCTCCCCATTAGTTTCCTACTTTTAACACCCTCTGACTCCTTGCATTACAATCATTAAAGAAGTATCAGGAAGATAGCTTAGCTGAAGATTAAAAAGCTTTTCATTTCTGGCATTACATTGCAAACTAACATTGTGGAAGATTACAATATCTTTGGGGTAAACAATCAAGCTAATCAAACTAAAATATTTGAAACATTTCCCACAGACATCTTGATGGCAAACTGGTCTCTAATGTGAATTTCAAATTCTAAAAGCAAGAGGCTAAAGCAGGCTGTTTTATTATACAGAAAAAAAAAAACCCCAAACCCAAAATAAGGGAAGATATCAGTGAATCAAAGATTTACATTCCCTCTTCACCACACGTGAAGATCCAATCCAAAATATTTGGGAGTGGAAGCAGCCAAAACAGAGCAGTCATCCAGATACACACATAATGAACCAGCAGGTAATGATCTTGTATACAGGTTTACTATTTAACAGCTCCATACCTCAAGCAGAGACACTGTACAGCCAACAGTGTTTTTAATGAAACCAGTTCATGTCCTCTTCTTCAGTCACTAGAGTGTCATTCAGCTGAAGCCCCATTCATCAAGAAAGACAGAGGAATCATCCACCAAGAGCAGGGCAACAAACGCTACTACTTTTTTATGTGCTGACATGTGAGGGAATAGTGGAAAGGAATTTTTTGGCAAACTCTTCTCAAACATGATCTGTTGTTGACAAGTAGCTGCAGCTGCAATAGGCTCTGATCAAATGTGGTCCAGCCACTGAAACTGGGAACACAAAAGAATTAACCATTTTTATTTTTAACATAAAAAGAGAAGGGATGGATGCAATAGGCAATAAGCTGAAGTAATACTCAGGGAACTGTCATGCACAATTGCAAAGACAGTACATGATGAGAAATAAGAGAGATCTGATACTTAGCCTCTGAGCTTTCAATTTCAGTAAACAGTCTCTATTTTCTGAAGTACAGTGTGGAATAGTTTCTGTGGTACATAGGGAGTTAGCCTCCTGTGTGACAAAAAGACATGATTTCCAGACTTGGCAGCTAAATACATCACATCCTGGACAAAAATGGGAAGATTTCATAATCATCTGAATTGCACAACTTCTGGTGTGCAATTTTCTCATAGCTTGCCCTTTCATTGAAAGAAAATGTTATTTTTTCTTTCCTAAAAATACGACACGTAGTGTAAACCACGATAGTGCCAATCCCTTCACCCAGATTTATTTTAAAATGTCTTCTGCCAACTGTAGATACAGGGAGAATAACTGTGGTGTCTCACAGATTATAGCAGTTCTAACCAAGTTTGTGAGAGAATGTAGAAATTGGCAAAAATTACAGTTTTATTAAGCAGGTAGGAAAAACTGTAACTGAGGGCAAGGTATTTTTGAAAACTCTTGTTTAGTCCTCTCCTCTTGTAAAAATATCTCTCTCCACACTTCAAAATACAATTTTCTACCACAGTCACTTCAACAAATCAGGTGTTTTTTGTTGTTTCAGGTTGTTTTCCTTTGCAGTGGCTACCATTAAGTATGGATAGATGGTGCCTTGGAGGATGGCAGTTAACAATCTCAAATGTTCTACTAATGCCCATTGTCACAAAGATCTAGCTAACAGTGAAGTAAAAAACTGTATATGTTGGATACATAGGTTCAGAAACTTCTGCTTTTGCTGTTTCCTCCTCTGAGTTTACCACCAGTTCCCATTATTTTCTAACTCCATGGCGATCAGAAAGCCAGCCCAGCATAAAATTAATTCCCTTAAATAAAAAACCCCAAATTTTTGAATTAACCAATTTTTTTGTTGTTTTGGGGAATCAGAGGACTGCAAATGCTGACGTGAAATGCAGTATGGAGCTGGAGTGGACAAATAGTAGAATCCTAGCAATGCCAGTAGAGATTAGCTTAAAAATTATGTTACAGCCTTATGCTTCTGCTTGAAGTCCTCTGAATTAAATGTCTGATGCAGTTTAACTTAAATACTCTATCATTTGTTCATTCCTGGGATTGTACAGGATTATCCAAGCAAGGGCTCCAGCTGGGCTGAAGAAGACTTGTTGAAATATGCAGGTACAGTTTGATTAGCTGAAGAAGAAGCTTCTTAGACCAATAGTACTAGGAAAGTATTAACATAACTATGTGGATTTTATTTTCTTTGGAAAAGACGAAGCTGTGCAGTTTACTTTTTAAAGAAAAATAGTAGGAGTTATTAATTCTGTAAGTAGCAGCAAGAAAACAAGCTGATGTACTCTGTACCATATGTTCAGTGACCAGTGAATCTCATCCCATACTGATAAAAACAGTCAGGGGTGGCCAGCACTACTAACACAACTGTTTTTTGGTTCATTGGAGACAATGGTGAAAATTGCTGTTTTGGAGGATGTCACAGTGCTTGCTAGAGTAAATTCAGTGGGTTATTTTATCAAGTCAGTCGTGGAAGACAAGAGAAGATATTCAAAGTGAAGGTAAAGGTAGATATGATCAATCCATTTGAAATACATATACTCTTTTCATTTACTTTGAACAAATGCTGTTAATCATATTAAAATTATATTAGTGAGATTGAACACAGTGAAACAAAAGTGAAACTGTGTTTTAAAGAGTCTCATGAAGATTCCTCCAGGTTAGGTGAATCCCTAGGGTCCAAGCAGCCTGTTTTATTCCGCTATTCTGACATTTATTAGCATATGACTGTGCCAAGACATCAGCAGGATGCTGCTGCAACAGAGTCTAACCAGATATACTAAAACATTTTAAAATTAATTGCCTGTATGCTCCACTTATGCTCTTAAACAGACACTGATGCAGTAGATTCTTCTACACAGAATTGTTTAGCCTGTCTCCAGCCTGGAGCTTAAAGGGAAGTTTGAGTCCAAAATGCAGAATCCAAGGAAAACTTTTAGGAGAACTGGACAAAAATTTAGTGTGTTTTTACCCTCTGGAGTTATGTTCTATTTCAATTAATCTCAGCTGTATTCATCATGATTTACTGACAAAGAACAACTCTATGAAAGTGACCACAATATACTTTAAAACATTGGCAGCAGAACCAAAACAAAACAAAGGAGAAAATAATAATGATTGCAGTCAACTTCAAAAATAATTACCTAAAAGTAAGGAAGCCTGTTTAAAATATGCTAAAGAGGGTCACTAAAAGATGATTAAAAAGCTGACTAAAAGAGTTAAATCCCTGCCAGCAACATGAGCACAATTTAAACTGAAGGTAAAAAGGATATGCATACTTCCTGTCATGAAAGATTTGAGAAAAGCTAAAGGAAGCCAGCATGGTTAAACAACAGTACAAGAAAGATTAGCAAATGCAAGAAGGCAAGTTTGAAAATGTAGAAGTGGTGTCCAAATATGGAAACTAGAGAGGATGAAACTTTGGCAGGTTAAATATAAAAACAGAGTAAGGCAAACCAGAAGACCACTGGAAAAAAATTGCAAAAAACAACAATAAATATTTTTCAATATGAGGCACAGGCACAGGAAGTCTGTCAGAAAGTCCAAAGAACCAGAAGATATTCAAAGGATAAAAGAAGTACTCAGGGAAGACAGGGCCATAAAAAAGGAAACAAAATTAAACCTTTAATTTTTTTGTTCACTGTGGATGCACATGAAAAGGCTTCCAGGCCAGAAAACTTCTTTATAGAGAATTTTTTGGAAAAGCTGACTGGAATTTAAGTGTTGGCTATGGAAGAAATAGATAAAAAGAATGATAACAGCCAGGACCAGGTGTCATTCACCAAAGAACTCAAGAATAAAATAGTTCAGCCAGTAAGTGTGATGTACAACCTTTGAATTAGAATTGTCTGAGTGCCTGTAGACTGGAAGGGAGCAGACGTGATTCCATTTTTTGAAATGGGTTACAGGACAGAACCAATGAGCTAATGACTAGTAAGCTTATCATTTTCACTGGACAATTTGGACTAGTGCTGTTGACACATCTGAAGGCTGGGATGCCATCCAGGGGGACCTGGATAGGCTTGAGAAATGGACCCATGGAAATCTCATGAGGTGTAACAAGACCAAGTGATAGATGCTGCACCTGGGTCAGGGCAGCCCCTGCTACCAATCCAGACAGGGGAATGAACAGATGGAGAGCAGCCCTGCCCAGAAGGACTTGGGGTTGCTGGTGGGTGAGAGGCTGGACATGACTCAGCCATGTGCACTCACAGCCCAGAGAGCCAAATGTGTCCTGGGCTGCATCCAAAGCAGCGTGGGCAGCAGGGCCAGGGAGGGGATGCTGCCCCTCTGTTCCTGTGAGACCCCACCTGCAGTGCTGCATCCAGCTCTGGGGTATCCAGCACAGGAAGGACATGGACATAGAGTGAGTCCAGAGGAGGCCACCAAGATGATCACAGGGATGGAGCAGCTCTCCTACAAGGAAAGGCTGAGAGAATTGGATTGTTCAGCTTGGACAAGAGAAGGCTTCCAAGGTAACCTAATTGTGCTGAAGGGAACCTACAAGAAAGGTGGAGAGAAACTTTTTGCATGGGGATGTAGTGAGGACAAGGGGGAATAGCTTCAAGCTGAAAGAGAGTAGGTTTAGATTAGATATTAGGAAGAAATTCTTTACTGAGGGTGGTGAGGCACTGGAATAGGCTGCCCAGAGAAATTGTGGATTTCCCATGCCTTGAAGTGTTTCAGGTCAGGTTGGATGGGACTCTGAGTGACCTGGTCTAGTGGAAATTGTCTGTGCCTATGGCAGAGGGGGGAACTAGATCATCTTGTTAGAAGGACTGGTTCCTTCCAACCCAAGCAATTCTCTGAAATTGCTGGTAAATATGGCAATGAACAGAATCAGCAGACACATGAGCGAATACAACATAGTGCAGAAGAGCTCAAGGCACTATTGGAAAGGGAGGCTTTGCCTTACAAGCCTCCTGGCATTCTATGAAGGAGATAACAAGCTTGTTCATGGGGAACATGTAGTCTGTGCTGCTTTTAAATAGGATAGAGTTAATTTTCTCCATAGTAGCTAGTATGGGCCTGTGTTTGGATTTATGCTGGAAACAGTGTCAGTAACTCAGGATCTTTTAGCTATTGCTGAGCAACATTAGGGCATTTTCTTCTCCTCATACTGCCCAAAAAGCAAAGAGGCCTGGGGTATGCAAGAAGCTGGAAGGGGTAAAGCTGAGACAATGGACGACACTGACCAGAAGGATATTTCACACCATGTATCATGCTCAGCATAAAAATCTGTGGGAAGGTTGGCCAGGAAGCTACTCCTCGGGGACTGAATGGGCATTGGTTGTTTGATGGTGAGCAATTGTTTTCATTTGCATCTCTTACCTATCTTGGGGTTTATTTCTCTTTGTTATTTTCCATTATTATCATTATGTGTTTTCTCACTTTTACCCTTCCAGTTCTCTTCCCCCCCCCCCCCCCCCCCCCCCCTCCCCCCGCCACAGAGATGATCGTTGACAATCCAGCTGGGGTTAAACCACAGCACAACTGCTGCAGTCTACCTGAATTTCCAAAAAGCATTGAATGAGGTGCTCCATCAAAACCTTTTGTGGGACACAGAATAAGAGAGAATATTTACCCACGAATTAAAGACAAGATAAAGATAGAAAAGATAGAAAACAGTGTAGGATTAATTTGATCATTGGAAGAAGGTCTACATGTATGTGTGCTGAGATTTTGCTGCTCAGAATTTTAGAAAATAGCAGGAGTGCAGTGTTTCATGTGACTACTACATTGTTGAAGGAGCGTGGAAATAAGCATTAGCAATGAAGTGTAGAAGGAAAGCATGAGACATAATGACTGGATGTTAAAATAACCCATGGCAGATAAAACTCAGTGAAGTGCTGCACAAGAGAAAACAAAAAATGCTGATGGACCCCACAGGAATGAGTTCAAGGACGTAGATGTTTCTGTGCTCAGTACTCAGTAACTGTTAGGAAAAACAAACAATGTTTAAAAGTATTAAGAAGAAAACAGAAAGCCACAGTATCAGTATGCCACAGAATAGATTGTACCATCTTTCTTTGACAAAAGGAACCATCAAGTAAAACTTGTAATTGGCCGAGTCTCAACAAAAAAGATAAGGTAGCTGAGCTAAGAAGCTTTATGCCAGAAATTTTCAAAGAGATAATAAAAGACAAAATGATCAAAGGCAACTAAAAAATAAAATCATCCCTGACACAGAAATTTAGGCACTGAGCCACCAATTCTTGGAAGTCCAGAGAGTATTCCAGGGAAGTAATACTGTAAGCTCTCTTTAGTTCTGTATTTGTTGCCCCTGGAGAAGAGAAGACTTAGGACAGACTCAATAGCAGTCTTCCTTCCTTCCAATACCTAAGAAGAGGCTACTGAGAAGACAAGGGTTGAACTAGACATCTTGTGATGTGCCTTTCAACCTGAATGATTCTGTATGTCTATGATGCATTAAGTTTCAGCACTGCTGGAAACATACTACTAGGCTATCTGGGCTTTAGTCCAAACCAGTGTACCAGTTCTCATCTTATTCATAGGTATACATGAGACACACTGTTAAAAACTCATGGTCAAACCCAAGCCCAGTAGTAACTCACCATCTCTGCAAGCTGAATGTGTCACTTATAATTCCAGCTTCAAGAAACAAGAGTCACATTCTGAGTTTTACCTTTATGCTTTCAAGAAGAAATAATATTGAAGTCCTCACAAATAATATAGATTCAAATATCCTATTTGAGTCCTTTAAGAGAAAATTTGAAAGAAGTTTTTACCCAGACTTTCCAGCCAGATATTGAAAAACGCTCAGGCTCACTTTTTTATCTGGAAGGTAGAGGGAATTATTAGGGGGCTACTGCCTTAGAGAAGCATAATAGATAAAGGAAGTGTTGAAAATATGAAAATGGAAAATCATTTGCATGCAATTGAACATAAAATATTGCAGTACCACTCTAAAAAGAGCAAGGAAGGGATGGAGTGAAAGCAACAAAACAATGACAATAAATCAGATGTTTTAAAATCTAACTCAGGAATGTATGGATTTGATCTGGGAAGGTACAGAAAAAGGAAAGTAAAGCATGGGAGCAAGTACTAACTGAAAGAAATCTTCTAAAACACATAATTAACCTGATAGACAAAGAAGAGAGGAGGAATGACTTTTGCTTCATTAGGTGCAACTGAAGCAGAAAGAAATCATACAAGAGGTGGAACACATCAAAACACACATCAGAAAGAAGGAGTATAAAGGAACAGCAGAAGTGCATGGGGTAAATCAAGTGCTAGTGTTAAGTCATCGAGCAGTAGCAGGTGAAGAGAGCTGGATAAGAACAGAAAGGAGTTAGCAGGGTGCTAAAAGACAAAGCAACATGGTGTTGTTTTGGAGGCCAAAAGAGGAGCACCCTTGTTCACATCCCTTAACTTACAATCCTACAGAAAATTGGCTGTGCAGAATATGAGCTGGGATGGAAAATACTCAGGACTTGAATAGAAACTGCACACCTGAGCCATATTAACGATATGCCATTTTTCTACCATTTCAGGATTTCTGTCACTTTGTGCAGAAAGCGAATCCAGTCAGACTTGATGCCTATAAAGCACAGTAAATTAAATAATCTGGCTCAGGTTCTCCTGAATAATTATCTGTTCAAAGTAGCTTGGGCTGGTGAGAGCTAGGATATGTTCATCACAGAAATTACTGCACTCACTGATGAGCCTTTTGGGCCTTTACTGGCTGAAAGCTGGAGTCGCCAGGAATGACAAAAGCATAGGTTGGGTACTCTGTGGAAGGGGTGATAATGTGATTTGCATTCACATCTTGAAGAACATTCATACTGTCACATCACAGCAGAAAGGAGACACTTCTGTACACATATATGGTTTCTACTGGAAGGCCACACCACAGTTATGCAGCAGTATTCCATCCACAATAACTTCAGCCCAATACAGAAATGACTCAATCAAAATCTAACAGTCTTTATTTTGTTTTTACTTGCAGTACTCTTAATTATGAGACTCTTTTTTTAGACTAATAGTCAAATCCATGAATATGTTTCAGTAACATATGGACATGTGGCTTCATATAGAAGACTTCATATAAAAGTCTTTCATTCACATTTGTTTTATGGAAGCTGAGGATTTTCTGAATACCTCCTTGATACACATGAAACTTGCTCTTAAGATGTGTCAGAGTGAAAAATTATAACATATTTTAGAATGACCTTAAAGGTCTCACTCAAATATAATACATGCAGTACTGTAAACTGCATAATTGTATAAGCTTGTTTAGAAAAAGAAAGGCTTCTGGTCTTGTTAGCACCAGGCAAACACAGGATATGTTTAATACATTTGTATAACAATAAATATAATTATTCCATAGATAGGGATAGAAAAATGGTGTTGTTCATATAGGTATTCAGGAGAGAAGCACCAGAGCCATTCAGGAACCAAGCAGAAGTCAATAAAAATATTGTCTTAGAATTTATTGTCTTTTATATTCTATGACATGGATTTCTTCACTTTCATCACTTTGAGCTCAACCAATAAACAAGATTCAAAAGGTACATAGGGTCTACGTCTCTGAGCCTTTTATGCCCACTAGCAAGTTCAAGAATTGATCAAAGCTAGAGCTCCCAATGTGGAATGAAAGAAGAGCATCTCAAATGCATCTGTTTCATGGAGTGCTTTTCGCTTCCCAGGAAATGAACGAACAAACTATACATTCCCACCAAACAACTTTCTAAAACATAAGCCTCTAGGTATTCCCATAGACATCACTTCGCACAGACTATTTAGTTTTCCTCATTCTAGCTCTGGGCTAGTTGCACAGAATATCTGAAGAGCCTATAAATCTCTCTTCAGGCACCTAAGCCTACATGTACATTAACATGTAATTTAGCAGACAAAAGCAGATTGGCAGACTGAAGCTACTGGTGTCCCCACATCCACCTTATGTGTGTTTCAGGGCTCATCCTTCAGACTAGACCTGGTCTGATGCCTTGAACTGAGCATCTCCTTGATGTCCATGGTTCATAGCTGCTCCAAGGGCTGGTCAGGGGTTGGACCCTCACTAGGGATTAGAGCTTCAGAAAAGCTTCTGGATTAATTTCATGCAGATGGACCCTCACTAGGGATTAGAGCACATCTGTAAATTCCTTCAGAAAAGCTTCTGGATTAATTTCATGCAGATAAAAACTACTACATGTGTACAAAAGCTGCTCTACAGCCAAGGCAATGTGCATCAAGTGGGGATGACCAAGAGTTAGTTTCAAAACTACACTACTGCACTGCATCAACATGTTCAAGCACATAAAGCCTACATCCAGTATGGGAGTGTCAACAGTCTTCTGATTTGACTGCACATAAAATAAAACTTATTCTGGTAAAAAAATTAGCTCAGAATTTCAACTGTGCAAGTGAAACCAAATTGTACCTTCATCTTCAGAGCAGCAAAATTCACCTTCATATGAGAAATGGACATACTTCCTTGACAATGCCCTTCTGGAGGGTGGAGGCAAAACCCTGCTGAAAGGGCTGGTGTGGCTGAAATGCAGACATCTTCAGGGAAGGAGGGAAGGCTTATGGCCAGGAAACACATGGTCTTCCATGCTTCATGTTCCTCCATGCTTCATGTTCCTCCTTCCATTGCTGGAGGTCCTTACTATTTGCATGGCCTCCCCTCCAGCACAAGGAGGACAGGGTAAAACTGAGCAATCAGAGAAGTGCAGGATCATCCCTGAAAGCAGCACGGTTATGGCTGACTGTTACTGGAACAAGAAAAGCCACTTAGTCCTGTCTAAGGATGGCAATGTCTGGAAAATCACCAACTGGAGCAAGCCATTATACGCCTGCTTCTCTTAGCTTCAGGCACCTAGCTCTAAAACTGTTGTAAGGGTGTTGCCTGTTAACCTTAACTTACTGTGTGATAAAATTATATGCTTTTTGGACTTCAAAAGTTGCCCTGTATAGAGATTACTCTGCTGTGAAAACAAGGCATAGGCAAAATTAATCTGGGGCACAACCGATCCTGGCCAAGCAGCGTTGACCTGGAAACCAGGAGGACAATTTAAATGCTGTACAGGGTAATGAAGTGAAAGCCCCGAATCTCCAACTCAGGCAACTCAATTTGTGTTCACAGGCACCAAAAATTGTCTGACACACATCTCTGCCACTGTCAAGGAAGAATGGTGGGTGCTAAAGGCTAGAGGTATGATAAAACAATTGTAACTGGAAGACTTGATGGAATGAAAGCTAAGGAAGGGAAAGACAGAATGCTTGTTGAGTTTTGTTTCTCAGTCTGAGAACAATGATTAGAAAAACTTACAATTTATCTGTGAATATTTTTCTGGGTCAAATGCTCCAATGTTTTATTCACTCACAGCCTTACTTAGACAGTAACAAGGAAAACACCAAAATGTCTTTCTTGGTTTATGACTTTCTCTATTCCCCAGGGCAAAGTTATCTCTGCACTTACAGGTCTAACCTTGGCTAAAATGAAATAGAAGAAGGTCTCAGAAGAAAAAATAATAGAAAAAGTGAGAAGGTTTTTAGCCCCACCAAAGTGCTTAACATTGGCCTTAACTATTTTTAAAGCTCTTGTTTAAATTGTAAAGCAGTAGGGATTAAGAACAAACACATGCATTTCTCTTCTTGTTTCGCTTGTGTGTAAGTAATTTTAAAGGTCAAGCACAGCTTTTTTGGTCCCTGAAAAAGCTCTCTGCATTTTGAAAGTTAAAAAACATAGGCCAGATCATCAGCAAATGTAAACTAGCGACATTTATCATAGTCAACACAGCAGGACAATTTACACTGGTTAAGATTCTGGCTGCTGGTTTGTAGCATTCCAGGAGGAAAACATTGCAGTGTTTTTAAAGAAATATAACCTGAAAGAGGAGAGACAGATTTCCCTGCCTGAGTCTCTGCCAGAGGGAATGAACTCATAAGGAACATAAATCAAGACAATGAAAACAGGCAGTTGAAGTCCAGTTCTGGTGACGACAGGTATATTGTTTCTTTGGGTTTCCAGTAGAAAGACAGGCTGTGCATGCAGGAGCTCTCTCCTGAGGCACAAAGAGCACCATAAGTTGAGGACTCCATTAATTCCAGTAAGTATATTGATTTAGTCACTAGAAAAGAATCACATATGCCTCTGACACAAAGGTTCTCTTAAAGTATTTTACAAGCCCTGTTGGTGTTCCCTGGACAGAAGAAACAAGTCAGCAGCCCGGAGTTCCCAAGAAATTAATCAGGAGTTTCCCAAGCTGACTTTAGGATATGGCACTAACTATACTGTTTCCTTCATAATGTTTACCAAGTGTTTCTTCTGGGATATCAGAGAGGAGCTTTGTCTTTTTTTTTAAAAAAAAAAAGTTATAATTCATTTCTTAGGTGTCTTTTTGCTGATCCTTGCCACGATGAAAAAAAAGCAGAGTGATATCTCAGAGCTCTCCTTCCGAATATGCCGTTAGTGCAGATCTGAAAGATGCTTAGGACCAGATCCAAAAGGTAATCAAATCAATTATATACCTAATCAATAGAACAAACAAAATCAATATTACTGGCCTCCTCCTGCTTCCATTGAAGTCAAGGAAGTAAGTTTTCAATGGCAACAACATCGAATAGTACTATTAAGTTTAAAATTCCTCATGAATAAAACATAGAATCTCAGGATCACAGAATCATAGAATTTTAGAATGGTTTGGATTGGAAGGGACCTTGAAGATCATCAAGTTCCAGCCCCATGCTGTGGGTAGGGACACCTTCCACTAGACCAGGTTTCTCAAGGCTCCATCTGACCTAGCATCTTGAAAGACTGTATGAACAAAATGAGTAGCTCCCTATTAAAATTTTTTGCTATTAAAATCAGGCTTTTATTTACTTTCCCAGTGCTTCACAAGGAGACATTTAAAGATCTAGGAGAAGGATTTTTGAATCTGCCTTTTCTTCTGTGCTCCCATGCTGTAATCGCTGCAGAATTTAAAGAGTATATTCATGTGAGAACACTTTATTTCCTAATTAGGGACAATTGGTATGTTCAGGTGATTATTTTTCTGAGTGTCTGAAAAGATATGATCCTTCTCAGACAGCCTGATATCATGGGCTTAGGTTAAAACAAATGTTTTCTTTCACTGTTTCTTTCCCATTTCAGTGCATGCAAATAATAGCTAGGTTGCAGTAAGTTTTTAACTTATTTTTATAACAGAACTGACCTGTAATCACAATTCAAGGATCTAATACAATAAACACTTCTGTGATTACTATTAACAGAAGGTGAATAGTAATAGAGTAGCTACATAAGGATTACTCCCAATGAATAAGTGTTGAAAAGTATAGGGAAAAATACACATACTTCATTCCTGGCTGTTTAAGAGATTTTTGATCCCAAATATAAGAGCAAGTAAGGCCAAACTTTAAGCTGCTGTATACTCCACATATAGCAACTCTTTCCTAGCACAAGCTTGGGCTGGGTACTGGGATTTAGGCCACATGAATATAAGCCCTCAACAGAATTATTTAAAATGTCAGGTTTTAGTATTTTTCATTTTAAATCTTCCAAGAATTTATACACCAGGATCAAACCATGGGATTCAACCCCAAATATATGAATATCAACACACAAGCAAGGTTTAGAATGCATCAATTGAATGAT
>NW_008240037.1:274027-285299 GCF_000691975.1 Corvus brachyrhynchos
ACACACAAGGCAATTAATTCCTTTTGGTGCATTTATGTTACCATATCCTGCTCTTTGACACCCAGTGTGGTAAATATTCTTCCTGTGTAAAGATTTGTAAAATGATGAGGTTTAGCTTTGATTCCTGGGGATACTTGTTCTAAGGTGACAATTTTCCTATTCTTCTCTGTTTTAACTCTATTCAAAATCACTAATGTATCTATGTGATAATTAATATACTTTAACTTTTCTGTTTGTAATGACCAATACATACTTAGAGACTATATTAAAATGTTATATATACATACACAGGGAAGGAAACTATGTTCTGAGTGAAGCATCTTTGTTATGTCTACTCCCTCAAGAAACACTAAAACAAAGTGTCAGTATATAAGGAACCTCCAGAATCACAAAGCTTGAGTTATCTTTTTAAACCATATGCAGAGATTACAGCTGTTCTGGTGTGCATTTTCTAGCCTATGAAATACTAAACCCAAAGCTATCCTGCTTTTATTAAAATATTCTTAGAATGCAAAAGCACTAAGAATCTGAGGAAATGCCATATCAATATTTATTTTTGCATTGGTTTTTCAGGACATTTTATCTCTTTATGCATCTGTCCCACATCATGAACGAAAAGGAGAAGCAGTAGATGGACATATAATTAGACATTCAGTAAAATTAATTCATCAAAGACACAGAAATGTGGTTTCAACAGACACAGTATATGTACCATTTAATAAATTCTGGAACATTGATACAATATAGTCTAATGGTCACACTTTCTGTGGGGAATTTCCTATCTTTTATTTAAAAGGACGAGGGGGTGAAGAATTTTCTGGCTTGCGAATTAAGTGACGTGACCAGGGAAAACCCCTAAGCTCAATTCTTCAGCATACAAGCAGAACTGAGCTTGAGCTGCCAGTCTAATTTGAATAGCTAGCAGCCAAGGCTGGCTTCTACTCCAGATCAGAAAATGAGCCACCATTACCACCACCATTCCAGAAAGCCAAGTCCATCCTGTTCCCTTTTCTTTTCCATCATTAGAATCATGTACTTTCTGGAGTCTGGAAAGAGACAATAAACCCATCTTTCTTCATCACCATCCACTTCCATTATCAAGGCTCCAAAACTTTTAAGGCAGTTGCAGTTCTGCACGTACCTCTACAGAGCAGAACAGGTTCATTCCCAGGTTGCTCATGTTCAGCTAGCATTTTACCAGATTGCTAAGGTTTTCCTGGGGAATACCAGTCCCAGAAAAGAAACTGCATTTTTTGCAGTTTCTAATTTAGACAAACTCAAAGAGAGTTTCATGAGACAAAGGAAAACACATTTTTCTAGGCTTAATTGTTGATTTGCAACATCCTTAGACGAGATATTAGAACATTTAACACAGATACAAGGAAAACAATGGAACATATTAGGCAACCAGGCTGCTTTCAGCTCCTCGTATAATTATTATAAACTTATTTCCACAATGTGGATGTTCTCTATGTCTGGAGACAGAGTGGAGCCTCCTTCCAGTATGCTAGTTCCCCTTGCATATAATTCCTTTTCTACCAAGTAAGAAACCTAAAGATCTAACGTGGTTACTGCATGCTCCTGTGGGCCCAGAATTCCAGAACTGAATGCTGCCATTTTTCTCTTCTTAATTACCATGAATTCTTCCTTTATGCATTCAATGGAGATTAGATTAACACAGCTATTCTGTTTAAAAACCAAACCTCAGCATTGTCACTTGCAGTGCTCTTGTAGCTAAATTTATAGTATCTTATCTAGCTGAGGAATCTTTGCTGTGTTCCAGGATGATTTGTTAATGCCACCGCAGCCATTGAAATGGCAGAAGTTCATTATATTGTTATTGTACATACAGCATAACAAAAAACTAAACAGAAGGTCAAATTCTGATCATGTGACTATGTGTATAAATAAAGAATATTTCCACTGAGTAAGATGAAATTGTTGGAATAGCTGGCCAAAGATCTAATTTATTATTGTGGCATTCACAGAAATAGCAATTAGAAATAAACTCATGGACACACATACAGTGACTAGAATATATAACACTACATTGTCATAAAATTAGATTTCTCTTAAAAAGCAAATGGGAAAAGACTATGACAGGATTTTGCAATTGTTTGCAAGAAAATCCAATATCTTGCCTAAATTGCTTGAAATAAAAACTTCATTTGGCTAGAGGAACTTTTCAATAGGATGAATATATTTTGCTGCAACCCATTTAGTTTAATTTTGCAGCTTTTTCTCTTCTCACTTAATCCAAGAGTACTGGCAATTATGATTTAGAATTGAGTGCAGTCCTTTTTAATCCTGTACTTTGGCTAATGGTTATTGAAATTTTTTAAAAATTAACAGAGGTGAGAACCATTACTACATCGCCCAAAACACTTTACCCTGGATCAGAGATAGGATCCGTTTCCAAAACCTTTCTTAGTTTTTCAGTTTCTAGTACCCTTCCACGCTCTCAGAGCATTGAAATAGGCAGGACTGCTTGAGGATACCTGAACATGTCTGAAACATCCAAAGCCTGGCACACGTCATATCTCCCCTAGACAAATGGAAAGCACAGAGAGAAGGGGTTTAGACTGCTGAGGATCTAGTTTATGTCACAGCACCAGCAAAGGGTTAGTCTCTCAATATAAATTATGGACACATTCATACATGTTTTGAAAGATCACTTCTTGTCGGCATTACTGTCTTGTAAAAGACAACTTTAAGATATTCCCAGCTCCTTCCAACACAATTTATTTCATTTTTAGCTTACCTTTACTGTGTAATTAGGTATTTATCCTGATTCACTTCATAGCAACGTATGACATGAAGAACTTAGAACACATACTGATTCTTACAGCAAGCAACAGATGCACCACTACCTTGTGCAGGTTAGAGAAAACTCTCTTAGAATTTATCTCCTTTGTATCACTCACTACATCCCACATAAAATCACATCAGGTGGTTCTATTGTTGAAAGAACAAACAGAATATTATAAAGGACATGGGTGACAATGCTTGAGAGGAAAATGCTTCTCATTGTAGAGAGGTATTACATACCTTTCTATAGAGGCATGCTGGCTATTAGTAAAAACCAGACAGTAAAGAACTTCATGCACTAATATTCACCAGAAAGTTATGATTATTAACCCTCTTCTGGCAGGACGGCAAGAGATGACATTGGTCTCCAGCTCTTGCCACCTATTATTCTTTCCTACCAGCACAACGCATCATCCCTTCCATGGAATCGTAGAAGCACTTAGGTTGGAAAAGAACTCTAAGATCATCAAGCCCAACTGTTAGTCCAGCACCACCATGTTCACCCCTTAACCATGACCCTGTGTCATATCTTTTAAGTACCTCCAGGGATGCTGACTCAACCACTTCCCCAAACAGCCTTCTCCAGTGCTTGACAACCCCTTTGGTGAAGAAATATTTCTCATATCCAATCTAAACCTCCGGCACAGCTTGAGGATGTTTACTCTTGTTCTGTCACTTGTTACTTGGGAGAAAAGACTAACATCCTCCTGGCTACACCCTCCTTTCAGGCAGCTGTAGAGAGCGGTAGATAAGGTCCCCTTGGAGCCTCCCTTTCTCCAGGCTAAAGACCCCTGGATCACTCAAATACTCCTCATAAGACTTGTGCTCCAGACTCTTCATCAACTTCTCTGCCCTTCTCTGGACTCACTCCAGCACCTCAATGCCTTTATTTCTCCAAAATAAGCCTTCTCTACAGGTGTTCAAAATTAATAAACTTTTCTTAAAACAGTGTTAACAGAATTCTTCACCCATTATTAAAGGTGAGAACTCAGGAGAGCTTCATACCTCCACAGTTCTGTATTGCTGCAGGGTATATGGTGGACCAATTACCTTAGCTACATTTTCCACAGCTACAAGGATCTCTGAAATATTTAAAAGCCAACTGTTCTTACTTTAGTTCCTTTACAAAGCTTTTTTTTTCACTGAAAAATTTTATTCCGAACACTAAAGAAAACCTCTGCTTTCCACATTTGTGATTTTTGTCTTTTAGGATTGGGCTTAATATTTCATTTTACAAAGAAAATAAATGTGTTGAGAAAGTAAATGTCTTAGAGAAGTTGAAGCTGGCAGCTCAAAGCTGTCTATTTGTCACTAGCTGCAGAATACAGCTGTAGAGCTCCAGGATCACACACTGCCAAGGGAATAGCAACCAATTTCAGTGCCAGGGCCAGGAGGCAAGAAGTTGGCAAGGATACACTGCTCCTTCTCCTATACAAATGGATATACAGGGAAGCGGGGACAGCTAGGGCTAAGTCTGAGAAGGAGAAGGAGGAAAGGCCATTCAAGCACGGAAGGCCAAAGCTCCTGAGGAAAGGCTGACATTAGGAACAGCAGAATTTGTTGATGGCAATTTTTAGCTGCTGGCTCCCGTCAGATTTAACCACATCATTTCCAGTACCAGTCTGAAGTATGCTGTCTGCATCACTACATAACCTCCTTTCCTGTCTGACAGAAAAAGCATGCCTTCTTTCAGCCTTTTTTTAGGAGGGTAAGCTATGATAAAAGGTAGAAAATGGAATTTATCTAAGTCATGGTGTGATTTTCTGTAAAAAGGCACTAAAAAGGCTACATTATTAGTCTAGAGAAAACATAAACAGATATGTGTTAGACATGCAACAAACAATGAAGCACCAAAAGTATACTAAGTGCTCTTCTGTAAATTCTACAATAGTTAAAGAACACAAGGTAACTAAATGATATTGAAAAGCAGTTTGATTAAAATAAAAAGGTATTTATATTTTACAAGATGCATAGTTAGCTTGCGAAATTGATAGCAATAAAATAATTGAGGAATAACTTCAGAAAATTTTAAGATTAAAATTAAGTGGAAAACAAAAATATTTGCATTACATTTCCTCTCTTTTTCACTCATGCTTTTCTAATGCTTTCTGAAATAACACTTTAATAAATCTAGGACTATTGAAGAAAGTATGGAAAACTATCTTTCTGAAAACAGCTGAGGATGACAACTGACAGACAGCATTGCATGATATAGAGAAAAAGAAAGAAAGTGAAAGTCATTTAACAGAGTTGTACAGAGCTAAACTGGGGAAAGAGTTGTGACATGATTCTGTGTTTATAACAATAATAATTTAAATTCATATTACTTCATAAATGAAACCAGGTTGAACTTTTTTTAACCACTTTTTAAAATTGGTGAATTACTTATTGAATGTATTCAATGAATACATTTCAACGATTGAATGTATGCAATGAGAATTACCACTGTTACACAAAATTTTAAGAAAAATGAACAGAAAATACATGATCCTTTCAACATACAGGTGGCACTTTTTTATGCCCGGTGGAAGAGCAGTATGGTGATTAACCCCACATGAAATCCATCTGAGGAATGACTCAGGCTAAATAATGTATCACAGCTCTACATTTTGCATTACTTTCAAACCTGAGAGATGGGAGAAAAATGTCATCTTCACATTTCTTGATGATGTGTCCTGTCAGATCTCAGGGCTTGTACATGGATTAGCACTGCCATCTTAATGAAAATGAAAATCAAAGTCAAATAGTTTAGTTCTGTATTTCCTTATGCTGTAGGATGAACTATCAGTTCGGAGGATTTAAACTATCACACAAAAAACTAATTTCAAACATTTCTCATCATTCTTACCAGGACTCCTGTTTTGAACAGGGTGCTTCTCTAGAGCAGCACTGAAAACACCCTAGTGACACTGACTCCTTATAAATGGGAAAAAATCATTAACTTTCTACCTTTCCTCTCTCTTTATCCTGCAAAAGGTGTGGATTCACTGACTGGTCTCCCCATCCTCCCTTCTTCAGAAGCTTTAGCCAAGTGTTTCCTTGCAGTAATACAGGATGATGACAGTTTCTCAGTGTACCATAACATCTTGTTGGCACAGCAAGATCTTACTCCCTCAGTGAGCTCCAAGACAGAAGACCTTAGTCTGGGAGACAATACTCCAGCATAAGGTCATATCTACATTCTCCCCTTTGTTCTTGTTAATAGAATGCTTTGATTGAATTTCCAAACCTCAAAACAGAGGAAATTCCAGGATTAAGGTTGACTTTTAAAGCACAGGTGCTGTGGTTGTGTACTTCCTGAACATCTGTTTTACCAAACTTTTTTATTTTCCTCAGTATGATTTATAATCACTATTTATAGTGTGCACACTAGAAGAGAAAGTCCAAACCACAGCTTAAGGCCTGGACTTATTCTCCGCCCCAGGGTAAGTGGCAGAGGATAGTTTGCATCCACATAGCAAAACTCTCTTCCTTCCCCAGAAACTGCCTGCTGGAAACAGGTCCTGGCTTGTACTCTTCCTCTGACTGAGCTCAGGCCTGGAGATCACAATGCTGGCTGGACTGAACACATGCCAAAATGAGTGCTAAAAGTTAAGCTCCAGAGACCATTGCATGCCAGTACTTGAGCTCAGGCTTGGTCTCTGTTTCATTTATTAGTGTACATATTGTCAGTAGGCTGAGCAGGAGGATCAAAAGCCCAAGAACAAGCAGGTATAACTTAACAATGAATATATTAGGCTTCAAATTAAAAGATGGTTTTCAACCACGAGGTGAGTCAAATTCTAAAGCAACATTCCCATAGAAGAGCAAGAGCAAGAAGGTGTTATCATTTTATGCTGGAAATGGATAAACCTTCAAATCAAGGACTGAACAATGCAGTTCATCTTGATGGCAGGAATCTCAGACTAGGAAGTCCTTCTGCTCCTACCTGCCTTTTAATCCTTGCTACAGTCCTAGCACAACCAGACTGTATAAAACAAAGAGAAAAGGGATGACATAATATGGCTGTGAAGTCACTGTACCTGACACTGTACCACTCCCTTTCTTCAGACTAAATGCATTTTATGAAAAAACTACCTCAATGTTTCATTGAAGAGTAAAGTCTCAGTTTTCCCTGTAGACAGTGAATATTTATATCCAATACCACTTCACAGCATTTTGTTTCCAAATGAACCCATTTTATTGTGGAACTCCCTAGGATTGTAGTTACTGTGACTAGGATGACACAGATGAATGCAAATCAAGAGATGTAGGCAACAAATCTGGGAACAGAGATGTTTATTTCTCATACATTTATCACCTCCAAATTACTGGAATCAAAATAGGAATATAACAAAGAGCTACTTAATTATGTTACAAATTATAAACTGTTATTTTCTTTGGAAAAAGAGTTGTAGAAGCAAAACAACACTTTTTTTTGAGCTTGTATAGCCATAATGAATGCATTATGCATGATCTCATGAGAGGCAGAAAAAATGAATTTTAGATATAATAAGCAGTGATTATCTTGTCCTGTAATATACATCTAGTTACACCATAGTTGTTCAAGGGGATGTCAGCTTGAACCTGCCTACCTCCAGTGTTGCCTGGCTTGGTGAATGTAGTGCATAATTATCTTTTTTTTTCTCCCAAACTGGAAAATGGGCAAAATGGCAGGAAAGTTAAAAATCATGTGAATGTTGGGGAAATAATGATTATTTAATGCAGTAACTATAAGTCCTTGCAATTGCTGTAGGCAGTGTGTTTCCTTGGATATGCTCCTTGGAAGCACGAGCTGTAGTCATATTAACTACAGCACTCTGAAGAAATTGCTATCTGTAGAATACAATAACTGCTCTTTTTTCATTCCACATCTCTGGGGACACTCCACAGCAGATGGCTGGTGGACTTCAGCAAGAGAGTATTCTTTAGAGTTAGGGATAATAACTGCATCTGCTGATCAAAGATTTGAGCACTGCTCTCCAATACTCCAACCAAACCCAACACAAAAAACTCTGCAAGTGAGAGCAAATTGTCCTTGTGGGCTGGGTATTCCATCATTTCAGAAACAGAAAAAAGGTGTTGATTGTACTCTGATAAACTGAGTCACACTGAGCACTGTTGAACATAACCACTAGAAACTACCACAGCATGGTGTACACAACCTCAAGGCTTGAAAAATAGCTGATCTGTCCATGCCCAGGTATACTCCAGTGTCTTTTCGACTGAATGCCAAGATCAGAGTTGGATGGGCACCATTTACCCCTGCAACCTCCCCCACCACAGAAGGAAACAGAGGCATGCCATCAGAGTCTCCCTGATCTTTCAAGAGCACACATGTAAGTAATTCTTCAAAAGCAAACACAGTGGTTTTTAGTGCAATCCCAGATTCAGACCCCTCTTGGCACACATGTGAAGAAAACCCTGTGAGTTAAAAAAAATCTTTGAAATGCTGCTGTCCTCTGATCTTCTTGGAACCTTAGTGGCTGAAAATTTTACAAGAGCTTCAAGGAGCTTCACATTTCTGCTAACGCCTGTGAACATCAGGAGGGGCATCAGAAGCCAAAAGGGGATTGGCAATGATCACAACATTTCAGCAGCATCAGCTTTTCCCAGGTTCTGTTCTCCAAGTACCATTTCTTCTCAAGCTGAGAATTCACCCGTACCACTGAGATCTTCAGAGGCTCATTTTAGACTGGTCTAAAACTGCAGCATATTGAAAGAATAGTAGAAATAAGCTTTCGTGTAAGTCAGATAATGGTTACTTACTTTTTAGCATCTACAACTATATTTTTACAGGCTCTGATTGAGTTTTAACAGCATCAGTGCAACTTCCTATTTTGGGCTTGTCTTCTTTGCCAAAAAGTTCTCTTATCAAAACAGAGTATCCCTTGCATGCTAATTAAGCTGTCATTTTAATGGAAAGTAAACCAGCAAAGACACCAATAGACAGAAGCACTTTTAAGCTTTCAATAAAAATCCATAATTCCTTCACTCCATCAGTATTTCAGGCCAGGATGGTACTGAAATAAACAAAGCCCACCTTCCTTCTACTGACAACAAAGACTAAATTCTAGCTTTTTCCTACCTGCTTGTCTCCACAGCTGCCTCTGGGCAAATAAATCTCACACACAACCATGTAACTCCAGTCTCCTTCACTGGCACTCCTTGAACAGATTTCTAACAGTTTGAAGCCCCCCGGCTCCACTCCTATGATGCACTGCTTGCTTCTTCTTTTTCCTGTATTTAGATGGGTTTTAGAGAAGCATCATAATGAGATACTGAGCTACTAATTCCATCATTTCAATAAATAATTGAATTTCAATCCAATTCTTTTTCATTTGGAGATATCTCTGTTCATCCAGAATATTGCATTTTCCCCCAGCTGGTGTTAAGATCTGGTTAGTGAGAGATGCCCCTGCCTGAGTTAAGGTGCAAATGAGAACCTATGCCAAAGTCAATAACACAGATTTTATTTATCAATGAATGTGAATTAGAGATAGAAACAAATAGAAAAGAGGCATGGGGTGGGAGAAGAGAGAGAGAGTTCAAGCAGAAGACAATCACCACCCATGGATCCAACAGTGTTTCTGTTCATCCTCCTTTACCCTGGGCTTCTCAGTGGAGGGGGTTCTGAGGTCATTCAAAACTTCACTATGTATGTTTTAACAAACAAAGGAATTAATATTCATTCACTGCACAGTCCTCTTATTCTACTGGTTAAATTATTCCCCCACTTCTAAAGCTAGTTAGTCCCATAGTCAGTCTTTTCTTCCAAGTCAGTGGGTTTCTTGGGTCAATAGGTTGTAAGTCAGTGATCGCTATCTCCCTCTGCCAAAATTAACTTTTACCCAGTCAGAGCTGATTTCAGCACAGCTGTCCTTGTGGCTGTAAATTCTGCATTCTTTATGTCCATTATCAGTGATAGATTCCTCTCCCCCGGGCTTGTTAACCTCCTAGGTCTGAGATAACACCCGGACAATAGTACCATCTTTTTCTAATCTCAAGTTCCCTGTGGTGGCTTAATTTACAGTCTAAATTCCGGGCATCCATGGAGGCATATTCAGGGGGGCTTTAGTGGTTGGTGGTGGTCACAGATGCCATCTGTCCCATAACTTGGGGTGATCTTTGTTTGACCGGTGATATCCGTATGAGCAGTTGCCTCTTTACACAGTTTGCCACAGTGCGAATTTTTGTCCGGACGTGTTAACCAGGATCTCTCCTCCACTAGGCCTGGAGTTAATGCCATCCTGTGCTTATCTCATGGCAAAGTCCTTCTGTGGCCTTAACAATGTTTGAGACAGGCAACTGTGCTTTTTAAGTCCCTACAGGTGACCTGAATCCTGTGCCCCTATGGAGCTCAATGAAATAAAAAGTGGCTCTGCAGTGGTGTCCGTGTCCCCGTGGACTAAGTCTTGATTGAGTCATTCATTTACTCACTGACCAGTGATATTGAATAACCACTGAAGTTCTCCCTGTCACTCGTATACAGCACAAAAAATGTATGATGCTTAGAAGAAACCAACAGTCCCTTTCGTAACTGCTGAGCATAAGGCTCAATTAGAAGTTCAAAATGTGTACTTTGGTTGAATATTAAATATTGGTTGTGGTTGTGCTCTCAGATGAGAATGCACAAGTTCACAATCACAAAATAACACCTAGAACATTTCGTAGTATCAAAGATAAAGACCTCTTAAGGAGATAGTTATCTCAATGTACTTCCTCAAAGTCAAAGTAATTCATATAATTTTCTGTAGATCTTGCAAGCTTGCAAGGTTTGTCTTTTCTGTAGAGAAGTCTTTCCTCTACAATCATGTACTTCTGTAAACAAAACCTAAAGAAGTTTGAGGTCATCTTTTGAGTTTCTTGGCTCTACATACCTCAATTTTGACTCCAATTTCTTCAATTCTGTGTGCCTAAAGTAGGTTAGGAATGTGTGTACTTAGTACTCTGTGTCCTTAAAAACGACTAGTGGGAGGGGATTTAAGTGAGCTGATGCTACAAGCCAGGTCTCTGTGACAGCAAAGCCCCTACATGCTCAGTCTGTGACCGATTATACAGGTTTAGTGTGCTATCTTTCTAATACGCACACACTGTTGTTTGCCTTCACAGCTTAAATGGCTTCATAGGAGGAATTCTTCAATTTTCCAAGCTGACACAGAACACTTTTTAATCCAGCAATCTCAGTGGCTGAGGCTGGATGTGATCCTGCATGTTCCCAAATTCCAGCTGTTCCAGCCAGCAGCCAAGCTATCAACAGACTGAGTGCAGACATTCTTTACACAGCTGAAGCTATGGAAAGCACAGCAGATATTCCATAAAATTCTAGAAAAACCAGCCATTTAAGAGCCATTTAAAACCCATTTCTCAGCTGGTAAAGATGGTGAGGCTTTTCCATTCATGTTAGAATGCAAAGGCTTAATTTTTAGTTCCTGGTATTTCCATACAAGCTGAACAGTATTCCTGGTGAGGACAATCCTGCTGA
>NW_008240037.1:285320-287224 GCF_000691975.1 Corvus brachyrhynchos
GCTGAATGGGTGGAACTAAATCCTGTGAAGAGCTGGGATGACTAACACTGTTTTCCATATCTTCCCTGTGAAGGAACAGGTTTTCACAAAAGTATGACAGAGGCCTGTGTTCACCCTAAAGCATTTAGAAATGCAAATCAGATAGGCCATAAAAGACTGAATGTGGTTTGCAGTTGTGCTTTGGAAAGCCAGTAATCAATGCACTAACGGTCCATGGCTAATCAGTTCTCACCTGGGAAATCAAAAGTTGGTACTGTGTTGGAAATGGGTAAGACTAATTAAAACATGCTTTCTTATGGGATACAGACACAAGATATTAATGAGTTTAAACTATTAAGCTCTGAATTTCATAGAAAAAACTTCCCAAACCAAATTGAGGACAATGTCAGCAGTAATACACTTTCAAATTGCCAACACAAAAGGAAGAGATGAAAAAGGCACTACTCCACTGTAGCTGGGCTTGGTTAAACACAAGGGCAGATTCAAGAAGTCAGATCACGGATGCAGAGAAAAGGTGCATGATGCCAGGGTGGTAA
The DNA here is from genome assembly GCF_000691975.1 of Corvus brachyrhynchos. Taxonomy (NCBI): domain Eukaryota; kingdom Metazoa; phylum Chordata; class Aves; order Passeriformes; family Corvidae; genus Corvus; species Corvus brachyrhynchos. The sequence continues at coordinate 285,857 of NW_008240037.1, forward strand.
AGAAACTTAATGATGCCCAAGAGTGTTATTCTCTCTGCACAACTATCAGTAAGGTAACTGGATACAGGGAATCCACTAAAGTTTTCCTGTCATGACTAACGGTGAACTGTGATAGGGCTCAACATGGAAAAAAGACCAGAAGTGCTTTCCATAAGATAAGTAACTGCTGCAACAGACTGCTCTTTCACACTTTCCAGGGCTTCTCCCCAGGACACTAAACTGGTCATCTGTTCTAAGGAGGAAATATGCCACAACATCTTAATTTTCTGGCCCGATTTTTTAAATGTGTAGACAGTGGAAGCAGCTTTGGTTGATCACTACAGATAATGCACAAACTATCCTGTCAGTGAATGAGGTCCTTGATTTCTTTTGTTGTTACAGGCTTCCTCCCTTTCACTGCTTGTCTATTGCTTTAGAGGAAGAGATTACTATATGCATATAAAAGTCTGACAAAGCTCAGAGGGAAACTTAAGAACTCTATGATAATTCAGCACAGTAATAATAATGAAATGCAAAAAAAAAAAAAAAAACCAACAACAACAAAAGGGAATTAACCCATCAATACTGTCATGCTGTAAAAGAATTGACCCATTTTTTTTGGATTGGATGCAGAAGTAAAATATTAGATGTTTATCTGCTCTACCCTTAACTCCAAATATATAGCAGAGTTGGGGATGAGTTCAAAACCTTTCTGTACCTGAACAGCTGACCTTTACTTTGGCAGAAATATAGTCCTTAAAAAACTTATCATTAATTCTAGGTGAAAACTAGACAGAATTTTCTAATGAAATATCTTACTGTACACTCTGAGCATACCTAATCTCTTTTAGGAAATGACCATTGACAGGGGCAGACTATTCTTTCTTCATTTTAATGTTCTTTAAATTTTCACCTAGTATCACTGTTTCAGGAAATACTAGTTCCATAAACTGCTCGACATTCCATTCATTCACACTCAAAATTTAATCAATATTAACCTTGGGACCTGCCTTCTCTAAAGAGGACTCAAATTCTGTGGCTTGTGCTGTGATGGATTGGCCAGAAGACTCCAAGCAGTAACAGTCAAGCCGCTTTTCCACACCCAACACTAATGCATTATTTACACGGGATGTAAATTGTAATAGCATGTGGAAAGACCCGCAGGATCACCTTTGCAGAAGCGTTAGGAGGCACTGCTCAACAATTTTTCTGGGTCTGGAGCAGGTAAAAGGAGTTTCTAAGCTCCAGCTGAAATGCTTATCCCGGTACTTAACTTGCACTAACCGAGTATGCGAAAGCAGCGCCGGAATGGCAATGGCAAACCCGGAGCTGCCACCTCGGCTGTGCGCGCCGCTGCAGCGGCTGCTGCGCTGGGAACACCGGGCACCG
>NW_008240037.1:288385-348895 GCF_000691975.1 Corvus brachyrhynchos
TCTCTGAAGGCACTGGGGAAAATTGCCGTAATAAATCAGTTGTCTGTGTTACCCTGACTAGTGTGAGAACATGAAATGATCGGGGAAAGCAGTGCCGTGGCTGCGGTTCCCGGTGTCTCCCCGCACGGCGCTCCAGCGTGCGGCGCCGGGCGGGTGCTGTGGGAACCCCGGCATTCCGCCCTTCGTTCTCCCGCATCCCGTCGGGAAGTGCCGCTCAGTGCCGCTGCGGGGACCCCGTCATTATTTCTGCAGGTTCTGTAGGGATTGCAGTCGCTATGCTGTGCGTTGATTAGAAGGAAGCAAAGGGACAGACATGAGTAGAAAATTGTAACAAGAAGCAGCTCGAGGAAACTCTAAAGGGAGAAAGTTTGAGGCTGGACTTTGCAAGGTGCCGATACCCTCTATCCTGGCAGACCTCAGCGAGAGCCACGACTGCTCTGGGAGAGAAAAATGCATAGAGACGCACACCGCTGCCTCTGCGCTGGGGACTTTTGCCTCCCCCTTCATTTCTGGGTTAGAAGCAAGACACTTTTTGCCGTCGTCTGTTTCTTGGCCATTGCTGGGTCACCTACACACCAGTAGCCTGAAGACACTTCAGGATATAGTCAATGGAAAAGACATAAAACATACTTTAAAATTTTTTTTAAAAGACCTTACTGAAGTATTGTGAGTAGTTAAATCATTTTTCAAGAGATGACAGGAATTAGAAATACTTTCTGAAATATTTAAATTTCACCTGGCCAAAGCACTGGAGAATATACCCATGTTTAAGAACTTAAAACTTGGAGGCTTAATTTTTGTGATACTGAAGTACACCAGGGTTTTATCTTAAATTATCAGCTCTGAATTCTAGCAATGTTTATCCGTTGCTGTTATTCCCATTAGATTACTATAGATGCCTTATACCTCAGAGATGTTGTTTCAGACTCTGTATACACAATTATTTATATGTGCTGAATAGATTATTAATGGTCTCTTAAAGTCTGAGAGCCATGTTTATGTGTGCTCGGTTGTATGCATTCATTTAATCTTGGAATGGGTAGCAAAAAAGTCGCAAGATATTATCCTAACCCATGGAAGCATACAAGAAGGGCTGTTTCTTTTGTGAAGGAAAAATGTTCAGCAAATGAATGAGGATTTATGAGTGGAAGCAGTCAAGCATTTTATTACACCAAAATGTAAACTTATAAAAATCAACAGAGTACTTTTGCAAATTCAGAGCAAAGCAGGAACAATCCCTCTCTCCCAATAAACTGGGAAAGACAGGCAGTCTTGGCATTCAGGACCATATGGCTTGACTCAGGGGCTCACAAGCTGTAGCCTGTGGAACAGCTTCTTGTCATGGTGGTGAAGCATCTGTCAGCCTTCAAGCAGTTACGCTTCTTGCTTTTTGGAGGCAGTGACAGACTCCTAGTTCTCCAAAGGGTTGTTTCCTATATTTTAAGGAGTAGCAAACAAATGTGATACCAAACCATTAATCATTCCAAAGGGATCAGAGCAGGAGATATTTCAAGAAGAATTGCCGTTAAAACCATGAAGACCCTGTGCAAAGAGCGAGATCAAGTGAAGTGGGTGCAAGAAGGAGGACTTAAGCATATGGGGGCACTCGACACATTAAAGTAAATCTTAATCTATGTGCTCTCCTGTGGGTACTTCTGTCATTGTCTAGACTGGTAACTGTCATAGTGAAAAGAACAAGATTGGAAACCCAGGAAAGACATTAATATTTCGAATAATAAAATATTCTGCAATAGACATAGTACAGAAAGCAAGACCTGCAAACTCACTGAACCTTGCAAACACTTGGTAATGCCTGGATACTGCTTAAAATAAATCAGGGACTTGGATCTTTGAGGTAATATTGCACAGTGATAATATATAACTAGTACAGCTGAAGGAGTAGCTGAGTCATAGATCAGTACAACGAAAGTGCTGAAAGAAAAGAGTCGTGCTGAGCACTGGACGCAACGTGAGCAAGTTGGTCTGTTTATTTAAATCAGTCTTAACCTGAGAAACCACAGGAACTGCAGAAGCACATTCCCCAACAGTGTCACTCCTAGAAGTGATGTTTATGAAACTCTGTGGTTTGATGGATATATAAACCCCCTGTTTTAAACATACCAACACCTGGATTTTTTATTTTTTTTTAAAGTCATGATTTCTTTAAAAAGGTGATTAAGCATTTAGGGTTCAGTCATACAAATCCTTCTTCAATGGGGCTATTTCCATGAATTCTTATTGAAGGATAACTTGGATGAGAGGATTTGTAGGTTTATATGCTTAGTAATTAAAACTATTATCAGAAGTGAGTTTATGTCCTTCTGCATGCTAATATTACAACAAATAAAATGTCTCTGATGCCTGGACAGCCTTTTACAATTTGACTAAAACAGGGTCAGTGATGCCAGTGTGATATGGTCTTGCAAAAACATGTAGCAGTTTTCTGATTTGCTTGTTCTTTGTGTGATTTGAAGACAATCTAAATAGGATTAAGTTACTAAGAAGTATTTTGCAGAGGGGTCATCTGTAGGGTAGCTCTGAAGGCTGATAAGGTATCACAGATACATGGTTCAGGCACTTGATCTCCTGCAGCGAGTCAGATGCACATCCTCTTAGAAACCTCAGTATTAAAATCTCAGTATTAGCTATTAAAATCTCTAATAGAGAGTAAAATCTGAGTATTAGATCTCAGCGCAGCTTTCTACCTCTGAACGTGTGCATTATTGTTGGCAGTTAAATTGCCATCTCAGGTTGTCCTATCTGTATGTTTGTGTCACTGAAGTGGAAGCCTCTGTAGAAATTATTGTGGGCTGGTACCTGGAGTAAGAATTAGTACTCAAATTGGCAGTTCCAGTCTCATATCAGCAGGCTAAATCAAAAATGCAAATCAGATACCTGATACCTTGGTGTGAGCTTCCTTTTAGGAAATAGTGACTTCTGATCATCAATCTTTCTTGCTCATTCTGCAAAACATGAACATTAGATATTAGAAGACATTTAGAGCTCATGGCAGGTATAGATCTGCTGCTCATTAAATAGAAAAAGAGAATTTGCTGGAGCCAGAAAGATGCTGTGCTATTCACGTTCAGCAATGGTCTCTGTTCCCCTGGTTTTGACTCCGCTCAAGGGAAGCCAGTTTGCAAGTACTGCAGCTGGAAAGAACATCCTGGAGTAAAGAGTTGTATGGAGAATAAACAGCGGATGACCTGAAAGATTCAAGGGTGGGGGCAAGTTTTTATCTCTGAACTATTTGGCACTTGGCTTTGTAGTTTAAAGTGAGGCCAGTAACCCAGTCTTCTCCTGACCCAGTTCTGCCATTGCACTGAAATCTAGTTTTTCCCTTTATGCAGTGCATGTCAGTCCTTCAGGTACGGTTCTCCAAGCTGACAGTGCCATTCTCCAAGTTTTGTTATGTGATTTAATGGTATGCTGGCTCATGTAATTGCCATATTGTATGAAAGTTAAGAGTTGGCAAGATGCAGCCCTTGGCTTCAGATGGGCAATGCTCAGTATGCAGTATGTAAACACAACACCCATTTATTAGAAGTAAGGAAGGAAAAATCTCCCTACGCAATTCCATTTGAGTGTTGTGGGAGCTTACATGAAAATGAAAGTGCTTGTTCTCGCCCTGGTCTTTGGTGTGCCAAACCTGAGATCAGTCAGCCTTTTAAACACGCTGTAAAACCGCTTGTTTTTTGTTGATTGTGTTTTTCTCCATGTGTTTGTGGGAAAAGGAGATGGACAAATGTAAGGTGAGTGGCAAGGAGTAGCGCTTCTCTTTAATTTTGTTGCTTGGCTCGTGTTTGCACTGCCTACCCAGTCATATGTAAACCTGCAAAACTGACTTTTCGTAAATATTACCCGTGCTGAAATAACTGGCTGCAGGAGCCCATGAAATACAGATTTCTTTGCTGGATGGTTTACCTAGTAACAAAGGCAAATAGTATCAGACATCTATTAGTATGTGAGTGAAAATATGAGAAAACAAAAACGGTGTTAAGTATTTTATTTTATTAAAGCTAGTAGCATGTATAATATCAGAGGTCATTGATAGTATGCTAATGAAGACATTAATTCTACTGTATGTCTGAATAAAAGGCTGTTTAGGAGCTCAGATTAATGAACACTTTGGATCATATTAGTATAGGAAATAAATTGTCATCTAATTTCCTACAGTTATCTAATAACCACTGGGTGAATGATTGGTTGCTGTTTCTGTTTAAACCATGTTTAAATTATACAAGGTAGATGGATCCAGTAATGCTTTTAAATCTCATTAGGAATTTTCTGCTCTATATGTATTTTGCCATTATTGTTGCTGTGTGGAGCAGACCTAATTTTGGGTGCAAGGTGAAAATAGCATCAGGTCTCAGATATCATTGCAGGTATTACCTGAAGACGTCCCTTGTTGTTCTCACTGCTTTGCAGCCATACTTTGGAGCACACTGTTGCAACATGGGGAGGTAAATCCTTAGCTTCCAGCTATTTCAGCACCTCTTGAAGCAACAGTAAAGGTGAGACCATGTGGTGCAGGCTTGGGGGACCAAGTGCAGGCTCCTCTGTTGCAGGGCCAAGAGCTGACTGCTGATTCACAGTGGTCAATGCTCCTGGAAGGATCTCTCAAGCAGGTCTTCTGAAAGGTCACCTTTCACTTACCTCCCAGCCCTAAACTTTCACTGCTGCTAAAGAACACTTAAAGCATTCAGGGACAGCAGTACTTGGTTACTTTTCTTCACTTTTGCTGCAAAACCTACTTAATGGAGATCAAGTTCAGGACCCTCAAGATCATATTTAGCCCAAGACACAAGAGCCACCCTTTCTCCTACCTGTGATTTGGCACCTGTATAACAATCATTCACATGTATTTGCTAACGTTCCAGTGAAGCATTTCTTGGAGTCCAGCTGGGTATCTCAGTCCTCTTCTACCTTCACTGGCTTCTCGCTGGTTTTAGGCAGCAGAGCTGGGAAGTCAGAGAGGGGTATTGTGTCCTGGCAGCCTTGGAGTAGGGCCAGGAGATGGGCTACACACTTCAGCTTAGACTGAGGCTCTGCAAAGTCTGCAGGTTTAGTCTGGGCTGTCACAAAAGGATACATGTATGGTCTACAGAGGTTATCTCTGGCTTTGTGAACAACCTTGATTCAATCCAGACTGAAAAGCTAATCTAGAAAAATTTACGTGAGCATAATCACTGGAGTGAGAGAGACACACATTCACTTATTTTCTTGGGTAGCATGTCTCTGGGAAGGTTCTGAATATCTTGTTTATCTTGTTGAAGCTGTTCTTTTGAAGGTTTATTTGTTCAATCTTGAGGGTGGCTTACACATGAGCTAAGAATGTAAGGGAGACTGTATTTCAGACCACAAGTCCAAATTCACAGATTGTGAATCGTGCCACCCTCTGAACCTTCATTCAGAAAGATTTAAGCATTTTCAAGTCAGAGTCTGAAAATATCAGTCTGTTGTATCTGTTCTTGTAGCTTGGCCAGTCCCATGTGACTGAACCTGGCTTCAATCGCCTTAACTGTCTTAGTGACAAGAAACTAAGTGTCAAATCCAGTGTCTTATTTAGCAGGCCTTCTGCCTTTCATTTGTTCTGTTACCATCAGCTGTTACCATGAGCTGTTACCATCAGCTCCAGGAACATCAGTTCACTTGACAGTTAACGCCAAGGATAGATTCAGTCCAATTAGCTGTGTCATCTCTTCTTTAGATACACTTTGAGAAGTTTTAGGAAGCATCCTAAAATACAATTTTAGAGATATGTTAAGTGTATGTGGTGTGTTTATTGTGGACCTAGATGCTGCATTTGCTATGGCTGGAATCTCTCTACTCACTGTAGTCAGGATGACTTTTACTGATAACCTTCCAGTGTCTTTCCTCCTAAATGAATCAGACTGTTTTGTAACTTTCCTCATTAGCTTGTGCTTGCATGGTAGCAACAAACCAAGGTATGTCTTCCTTTTACATTTGCAGCATGATACATCATTGCTGGATGGATTCTTTGGTCTGTTTAGTAGCACATGAACTTTAATTACTTTTGGAAAAAAGTTGTTCTGGCAGTATAAGTCAGACTGTAAAACTAAGTTGTGCATGTTCTGGCAATCTATCTCTGTTTAAAACAGAAAATTAACTCTTTGCAAAGCATACAGCAACTCTTTTTATAAGAGTTGTTCCAGGACAAAAGAATGAACTTGATGATGTGTATACAGCACATACTGAAAATGTGGTGTAATTTAAAAAAAGTTAATATATTTAAACTTTAAATATTTTATTAATATATAATATTAATATAAAATAATATATAATATTTAATGTTGTAAAGTGCCTGTAAATGTGGAGGGTTAAAAGCGTGTAGGAAAGTTTCTTCCTCCATTTCATGTTGGTCCAAAAAAATTCCTGTGTCTTTATGGAGATTTCGTAATTGTATAAAATGGGAGTACGATATCAAGGTGCTGGCTTTTGTGGTCTATCTGAAGTAAGACACTAAGGAGTCAGGCATGATACATTTAAATTAATAATATGCTGTATATATGCAAAATAATTCACTAAATGAAAAGAAGTGCTTAGAAATTTAGGGAGGTTGAAATTTAAACATGCTAATAGTCTATTGTAAAAAAGTCCTAAGTTCCAACCCTCTAATTTCCACCCTCCATTTGCTCATTATTAAGTGAACTCAGCAAAATTTGTCTTTTGCATTAAATAACAAGCAGACAACATTATGCATCATGTCTTTAAACTGATACAGATCTGAATGTCAGTTCTTCCTGAGATTTGTTTTTCTTTTACTACTTTGAAGCATGCAGGAATAGGAACATTAGTCATCCAAATGAATTTAGGAAGCTTGTATAACACTGCTTGGCACCCTCTTTCGTTTGGATTAAAAAACATGTTCCTGAATAAACAGAGATTTTTGGTGGCTATTTTAAAAAGGAGGGAAAAATATATCTCCAGTATTCATAACGGGTGTCTTTTTCAAGTTACTGTGGTTCAGCAATGTGTGGATTGCATTTCTATTCTAACAGCAAAAACTACCAGTGCTGTGTTTGACACCAGTTTAAATGATTCTGATGGGCATTGCTTTATTTGCTAGGAAATGCAAACCTCTTATAAACTGTAAATTTAAATACTGTCACTGAAGGTACTTTGATCTGCTGTATTATAATCCCTGGCAAAGAATGTGCCCTAGATTTGCCATGCACTCTCTAAAAATTCTGCCCATAATTGTAGTCTGTTCCAAACTGTTTAGATATATTTCTTTAGTGTTTGTTCCATTAATAGTGTAATGCTAGGCAGTGTTTCAGGCCACTAAAATCAGTTAAAATCTTGCTATTTTAAAAAATTGACTCTAATCTCAAGTCAGATGGTGTTCATAATACTCCATCCATTTTCTTTTGGCTTTTTTTCCCCCCATCATCATATTTCAAGGCCACATCTGAAAATGACTGGTTATCCTGCAAGTTTCTCTCCTCTTCCCCTTAAGACAGAAAACTGCCTGCATTTCTTTGTGCACCTTTCCTGGCTTCTGCTGTGTTTAAGTCAGTGTTCTCACCCATGACAATAGAACTTCAGCACTTCTGGAATCTACAATCCTAAAGGTGTGTCTGTCAGCGTCTTGTTTGCTTCCCTACAGCTTAAGCTTCATCTCCAGTGAATGTTCTCTACATTTTTTATGGCATTTTTACTTCCTGTTACCTTTTGGGGCTCGCTTCAAATATTAGTCTTCTGAATAACCTGTTGTGGCTGTATTTTGTATCATCTGTAGAAACAAAGTGTCTCTTTGGACAGGATTAGAATGAATACATTGTTCCCTGGAATATATTGGGTTTTTTGCATTATGACACTTGCAAGCTATTATTACAGTTAGGAAGAGCCCTCTGAAATACTGGTCTACCATTTCTAGAAGTGACAATACCTTTTTTCTCTGTAAAGTCAGTAATTTCTTCATATATTAAGAAAATGCTTGCTTTTTTTTTTTAATTTTTTTTTTTTTTAATTTTAATGGTCAGGTACTTATTGAGACCTAAGAAATCCTTTTAGAAGTAATTATTATTGCTTTCCCCCATACCTCTCAGCTTTTTTACCTAACCAAGTCAGAAATACCTGATTTGGTGCTTTCATTTTACCTTTAAAAAGTTCTGGCCTAATAAGTTTTTTAAATAACTGAAGTGAATTTCTATCTTCTCTTTCTTCTCAGCGCATTAAAAAAATAAATCTCTTCTCACATGCAGGTTTTAGGGATCAGATAAACATTTGCCAGTAATGGTCAGGTTCTCTACAGTACTCTTGGTCATTTCCCAGTGTAACAGAATGTTGTTGACATTTACAAATGGCCTGAGACATATGTGAAGTTAATCTGCTTTTAGCCTACTAAAATCTGGTTTATTTCTATTGAAACAAGTCCATTGCATCCAAGAACATTATTTCAGTTACTGTTGAATTAGTACCTGTTCAAAGTGCTATTTGTCAAACAATTATGGTCTTTTTGGCTTTATTCACTAGGACAGAGTCATCTCCTTAACATACATATTGCATTACTTATTTCAAAGTAAATGGCGCAATTCCTATAAAACTGGGAAGATTTTTTTCCTGTAAAAATTGACAGGTGTCACTCAAGTAAACTTGCTCAAAAATTGTATCCATTATGAAAATGCATAACTGGAATTTTAGAGTGTAGACATTGAAGATTATATGCTCTGTGGAGATTTACACTAATCTTCTCAACAGTGGGTTATATTTTCTGTGAGATTAATTCTGGAAGCCAAAGAAATTTCATAATACGCCAGGCAAATTAATGTGTCTTCTTTAATAAGAATGATCCTAGGAAACACTTGAGAACTAGATGTAAAAATAATCCAATAAATCATATTATATTATGTTAATATTTGTATGAGTTTTTCTATCAGCACATCTGTAACAAGGATGCTGTTGAACATGTACCAGAATAATTTCACTACTGACAGTTGCTGTTCTTTCTAATTCACATGAATACTTTTGACCAAATGTAAAGCTCTGTATCACACTACATGCAATTTAAAATCACATTTTTTAATGAGTAACCCCTGTGAAAATTATCAGTAAAAGTAGGGTAAAATAGCTGTTTTTTCAGTGTTGTGTTCTGTGGTATTGTTGCAGAAGATGTGAGGATACCTAATATTTTGTACTAGTTATTTAACTAAATTCATAATACTGTGTTACTGGTGTAAGAGTATGTTTTGTAGGCATCTGTATCTAATAGGCATTTATGTTTCTTCAAAATTGTACAGACATAGGGAGCTTTATTTCCTCAGACTTTTTTTTTTTGGTCCATTATATGTGCATTTGTTTTGTCCAGTTATATGTGCATTTCCCTAGTCATACCAAACTGTAAAGTGAGTGACTTAAGTTATTTTTAGAATGTTTACCCCACAATTTCTGTGTTTTTTCTAAGGAAAGCCACAAGTGGATCTTCAGGTTTAAGATTAGATATTTACAGCTCTCTCTAGTTAGCATAACTCAAATAAAAACATTGAGACAGCATGTGAATGACACTCATATTAATTCTGTGGTCACAGTTCTGTGATGATGAAGTTAGCTGGGATATAGCCTATGTCTCTTTGCTATAAGCTGAGAGCACTTGCATGTTGGTATATATCATAGTAATGTGCTTGTTCTTCCTGGACACATAGGAGAATTGTGGGGAAACACTGGAATACCAGAAACACTTGGAGGGAGTTTGTAGTTGTTAGTCTGTGCAAATCCCAGTCAAAACCAAAACCAACCAAACAAAACCCACCAGAAAACCCTCTAAAGCCACCCACAGACCACTAGGATATTAAAAATACAGTTCGTGTGAACAAATGTAAAGTTCGGGGCAGGATATAAATTGCAAGTTGGGTTAATTTTACAGTAAAGACAAGGTGATTATACCTTCATAGAAATAGGTCAACATGGCGGTTTTTTCATTTTCTTAAATATATAGTAACTCTTAACACATTAACTCTTAATTCTTGTCCTTTGAATTAATTAATATGTCCAGAGTTGAAAAGAATTCTTCTTACCAGCTTGCCTCTATTGTTGCATTGCTAGCACATCTTGCTGTATTTAATTTGCTTGGTAGAAGGCAGATGGGAACTCTGTATTAATAGAGTTCAATGAAAGGAATAGAAAAGCCCAGTTCCTGTAAAAGAAATGCGTTCAATGCACTAAAAATATTTGTGTTTCAAAATGGATGAATAAGGAGAAAGAATGGAATTTATTTATTTAGATTCTTAAAAAATAATGATCTAAGAAAAAACCTAAGTAGCCTCATAGTGTATCTCCCTTATCATAACAGTTTGGGGAAAAAATTATTTGTGACAGAAAGCAAAGTGTGGGAACAAATCATTAATTTGTAACATGGAAAAAACCTAAAAGGTAATGTTCTCTAATTGTCAGTAACCTCATGTAGTTCAATCTGGTAATAGGGTTCACAGATTGATGACAACATGTGCAAGCTACATAAATTACTCAGGTTAATTGAAACTAAAAGAGATTCTGAGGAACTTTGTAAAGGTTTAGAGGAGATGGGAGAACAGATGGCATGATGGCAAGTGGAGTTTGTGTTGAAGAGCAAGGGGGATGCATTTTGGAAGAAATGTTTTGAACTAATTGTAGCTGCATTAATAAAGTCAGTTTCAATTGCTTCTCAAAGCTTCTCACAAACTCTTATTTATGTTCCTGTAGCAATGCTTGGTCAGGAAAATGAATGTGCTATATTGTGCTCATAGTAGAACAAATCAGCCAGCATATTGGGATGCAGTAGGAGCAGAAAGAAATTTGAAAGGGGAGTGCATTTATGATAGTGATCATCAGCCATCCTGAATAAAGTTCTGGTTTTCTCATTGAAAAAAAGAGCATAGCATAAATAGGGATCCTAAACTAGGCAAAAGCATTATAAGGGAACAATAAAGAGGGACTGAAAGTTGATTGCAAGAAACTACTGAATGATATGCAGGAAGTAGAAAGAGAGAATAGTTGCTGGACATTACTGATCCTTTCTTGGTACAAGAACAAACATTTAACAGAAGAGGCTAAAAGAGGCAATGCTACCTTAACACAAAATTACGAGTCTGGAAAGGTTTTTGACACTAGATAGAATATTGCTTGAAATGCAGCTTGGTATACGTTAGAGTGAGCCCAAGAGGTCACATCCAGAAAGGGGTAGTCCTAGTCTTCCCATCCTTGCACATCTCATCTCCTCCTCTGCTCGTTCCTCAGGGATTACTTTTTGTCTCGGAGCTGAATTGGCTAGTCACTATCTTTGAATTTACTGGCTTGCTTAGGGGTCAGGTGAATGTCAGAGGGAGGGAAGCTGCAGAGAAGGAGATGCTGAGAGCCCTCTCTCAGCAGCAGGGAGCTGTTAGATGGCTTCAGACCATCTCATTAGCCTCAACTGAAGAAAAAGGGATTATACACTTAAGTAGGTAAAATGCCATGGTTACTTTAGTTTACACTATATGCATGAAAGATTTCTTATCTTCTAATTCATGCAATTCAGAAGAAATTTTCATATAGGCAATATATTCTGTAAATGTGAATGATCAGGTTTCTTCAGTCTTCGCTGGGCACCAGACCAATCATGTACACTTCTTATTTTCCAAGTCTTCATTGCCTTAATTGTACAAGTCAGATTTGGCCTAATTATAAACTCAGTTTCATATACAACCATCTGCCAAAATTACCATCTGTAACAATTCAGCCTTTAGCTTAGAGGAAAGGAAAACACTAAGATATATTGTAGCTGAACTTCAATTACATGTGAAAGTAATGACAGCTGAGATGTTTATACTGAAAGATCATTCCTTTAGCATGTGACTATCAATTGTGAGAACTCAAAATTTTATTTGAAGTTGTTACATAGCTCTAGCCATTGAAAACCAGTGGAGTTTCCAAGCACCATCCCTGAAAGATACTCTTGTACAGCACTTCAGTATTAGCAGGACAAAGCACTTAAAAGTGTGTGTCCCCTTGTAGGGGTGCATAGGAATTAAAAATATGCTTGAGTTCTGATGCAGTAATACAGTTGCTGGATTTTTGTGCATTAAGGAAGCATTTTGATCAGTCCCATCCCATTTTTGCCATCTTAAACTTACATTTTCCTGGAAAAACCTTACACATGGGTTGAAATTCCTAAAATGGCCATTCTGACAATTTGCTTTCTTAAAAAAAACACCAAACATATGTCTCAGTAAAATAATTTCAGAAAGAATTTTTAAAATTAACAATGGCGTGATGCATTTTAGTACATCTTGAAAAAAGGAATTGATGCTCATTTTCTATGGTAAAAATTTGCAGTTAGAGTAATAGTAACATCTAAAGTATTTTTGACATATGAAAATATTTTCAGTTTAGATCAAAAACCTGAAAAAAGTATCGTTGATTTTTTTTTTACTAACATACTAATGTAATTGCTTTAAGACAAGGCATAATGTGTTTGTAATTCCAGCTTGCTGAGGTAAATGGCTTATTGGCTGCTCAGTGCTTACGTTGTCCTGCAAGCGTACTTAAATGTTTTGAAGATTAGTTTCTAATTTGATGTGCCTCTTACCTGATTTGTCTGCAGTCTCACAAGCTTCAATACATTCGAGAATAATCTCATTCATTGGTCTATCACTTTGGATAAATACTCCTTTCACAAAAAATATAGATCTATTCTTAATGTACTTATATTCTAATAACGGTGTCAATGTAATGTATCCTTTTACAGATCATTACCTTAAAGCTAAATGGTTCACTTTGGTTTTGAGTATATATAAGAAGACATGCAATTCAAATTACGTAGGAAATAAAATGTTGTCGGAGAGTTATGAGAGAACTGAGTTGAAATCAGGATCTGGAAAAAGTTGTGGCGTTTTGTGGGGCTTTTTTCCCAGTCAGAAAGTATTCTAAATCTGATTTGGTTTTACTCTGTGTTACTTGGAAACAGCTGAGATAAGCTTGCATGATTCTCACAAACATTTCTTGAAGCACTGCTAGTATGTACAGCTTCTCATGTACACTGACTGATAAGAAGTGCAAAATCAAGATTAGTGAAACCTTGGAAATGTATAGTTTTAAATAGTTTTAGGGGGATTGGAAACCTAGCAGTGTTTTTATGATAGGGTCATTGAAACTTCATTTGTTACTGACAAATATGGAATCATGGGCTCCAAGTTTTTGAATGGTAAGTTTTAAACTTACACATTTCCCAGGGAAATACCTTGACAAACATTATGCTAGCTAATGGTCAGGTAACTACTGTAGCAATAAACGCTGTGTACAAAGAAGAACAGCATTTTTGTTGTGACAAATATGTTCAACATGTTGAAAGTCCTCAGGGGTTTTCTTATATGTCTTGATGAAGGAAGATGAAAACTTAGCACCAAGGCCAGGTGATGCAGGTTTCATTTTTCACATTTTTGGTTTTTCAGTATGCTGACTCTTAAAGAGCTTGCCCGTAGCTGCTTTCAATCTTTTCCCCTGACAAAGTATCTTAGCAAAACCTTTTGCAGTTTTTGTAAAAATTGACTATAAATAATTGTTAAAATGTCTGCAGGAGCCGTTTATGGGGCCAGAAGCTGACTTCATTGCCTAACAACATGTTTTGTTCAAAACAGGCAGAACGTGATGTGGAAAGGGTTATGTATTTATTTTAAATTTCAAACTGTTTCTAACAAACAAGGCACTGTTTTGTTGAATTTTCCTCATTCATTCTCTTATGGCACATACTTGGTCTTCTATTGACTTAGCACAGTGTACAAGATGGCTGTAAAATACAGTATTCATAATAAATTCATAAAAATATATAATCTGTAAAACCATGTTTCTAAATCATGAATGGCATGTCATTAATAGACATTATGTGGGATATAGTAAATTTTGCGCTGAATTGAAAAATAGTGAGGAGCAGAAACTCAGGCTTCACTATGGAAGACCATAACCTTGCCCCATTTCTGCAGCTGAGTTGTGTAATGGCACTCCCTCATCCTACAGGAGATCAATGTGTTCAAAATACTTTTCATCCTTGATACATGCCACAAGGTAATAATTTAGGTTTAGAATAATGTTTATAAAAGTATCTTTTGAATTCTGAAGAATGAGTAACAGTTTTTATTACTTATGTTCAAAATTTTAGGTGTCCTTACTGATGATAGAAGGAAAGCTAAAATAGCTCTTCTTTATTTTCCAAAAGATCCAAGACTTAATGCAGCTGTAGAGCAGAATGACCTTCTTTCATCAGTGTTGTAGTTGGTGTTGAAAACTTTCACCACAGGCCTGGCTAACTATCTGATAGGTTTGTTTTATTTTTTTAAATTTCTTTGTCCTGGTTTCAGCGGGGATAGAGTTACTTTTCTTCCTAATGGCTGGTATAGTGTTGTGTTTTGGATTTAGTATGAGAATAATGCTGATGACATGCTGATGTTTTTAGATGTTGCTAAGTAGAGCTTGCCCTAAGTCATGGACTTCTCATGGCAATGCCACTGAGAAGCTGGAGGGGCACAAGAAGCTGGGAGGGGACATGGCCAGGACAGGTGACCCAAACTGGCCAAAGGGATATTACATACCATATGGCATCATGCTCACCATATAAACTGGGGGGAAATCTGGCTGAGGGCTGCTGCTGCTTGGGAGCTGGCCAGTCAGTAGGTGGCGAGCAATTGCATTGTGCATCGCTAGTTTTGTGTATTCTAATTATTTTGTTGCTATTGTTACCCTTTTTATTTTCTTCTTTTTATGTCCCATTAAACTGTCTTGATCTCAACCTATGTGTTTTCTCACTTTTACTCTTCCTCGCCCCCGCCCCACTGAGCGAGCGGCTGTGTGGGTTTAGTTGCTGACTGGGGTTAAACCACAACACCTGCTGTGCCTGTGGCAGGCCCCTCCTCTTCAAAATACAAAATCACTTTCCTCACCAACATACATGTTACATCATAATTTGAAAAGTTCTCAGCTGAGGTTTTGAGCGATCAAAGTGAAAACTTATTATTTCCTGTTTCAAACCTTTTTAAGTTGATGCAGGTGCTGCTGTCTGGAATATATCCAAAGAAGCCAGCTTTTGTGAAAAGTAAATGTGGAATACTTTTTATGTCAGCAGTTACTTATCAATAGGAGAAACTGCTCTGAGTAATTATGAGGGATCCCATTTAAAGGTTGCGTGACTTAGTGCTGGTTTGCTTGTCTTTGCTTCAGAAGCAGCCGCCTGGTTGGATACTGCACCCATTGTGACGGTTGTAACAATACTTAGTAAGAGTTAGGGCAATCCTTTATTTACATTTTCTGGAGAGTCTGTGAAGCTAAGATATAGTAGAAAGCAAATAAATAAAATTTGTAATCTGAGAAGAGGTAAGAGAGAAAATTTTCTTTATTTTCCATGAGGTTTGGCAGGGGTTTTATGTTGCTTTTTTGTCATGAAGCCATAAAAGTCAAATGGACGTTTTAATTAGGCATAGCAAAGACTCAAATGGTAGGGTTGATCTTCATAAGTACATGAAAACAACACACCAGAAAGATGGGAGTATAAATACACAAGCAAAGGAGCAGCATTGCCATGAGAATGCATTGATATAAACCACTGTCAGTACACTTACAGTGGACAGCCCAAGGTTTTAACCATCAGAACAGTGAAGATCTGGAATAATTTCCCAAGATTCACCTCAGATCCTCTGTTCAGTTCTGAACACCTCACTACAAGAAAGACGCTGAGGTGCTGGAGCATGTCCAGAGAAGGGCAACAGAGCTGGTGAAGGGTCTGGAGCACAAGTCTTAACAGAAACAGCTAAAGGAGCTGGGGAGCTCTTTAGCCTGGAGAAAAAGAAGCTCAGGAGAGACCTTATCACTCTCTACAGTCACCTGAAAGGAGTTTGTAGCCAGGCGAGAATTGATCTCTTCTCCCAAGTAACAAACAATAGAATAAGAGGAAATGGCCTCAAGTTGTGCCATGGAAAGTTTAGATTGGACATTAGGAAAAATTTCTTCACCAAAATGGTGGCCAAGCACTGGCACAGGCTGCCCAGGGAAGTGGTTGAGTCATCAGCTCTGGAGGTATTTTAAAGATGTATAGATGTGATGCTTAGAGACATGTTTTAGTAGTGGCAATGCTCAGTTTACAGTTGGACTTGATCTTGGAGGTCTTTTCCAACCTAAATGGTTTTGTGATTTTTCCCTCCACTCCCACTTTACTCCACACTTTCTGTTTGGTTTTACCCAGTCCTATTAAAATATAAGCTATCTTATCAAAGGAGTGGTGTATAACAAAATGTTATCCTCAGCCTACCTGTCCCAGGTACCTGAAGCCCACAGTGACTTTGAAAACTGATACCTGCTGTGGCGTGGGACAGATAAAGTTACTGAAGAGATTTATGCTCCAGGAATACTAAGCTTCTGAATGCCTGTCAAGGAGGACTGGTTAGACCTATCCCTGTATGTTGGAATTCAGGTTACTGATATCATTTGCCTTTAGTGGCAGATGATGCCAAAGCCTTTCTGGATGGACTGCAGAGGACCAAATTTGCCTAATGTTGGTCATGAGACCTTCACAATGAGAGAGGGATTGAGGAAAACTGCTGGTGCTGGATCCCATGATCTTTATCATGATGCAAACCATATCATTAATGCAACCTCTATTTCCTCACCTTATCCTGAGTGTTCTTGTAGACCGCTAATGTAGACAGCAGCTATAAAAAGTCAGGAAATGAATAGTCTTACAATATATAGTACAATACTGATGTGCAAAGTTGTCATCCATCGGCACTGTCAAAGCTTATACTGGTGTTGGCATATCCAGGAGCTTCAAACAGTGTTCTTTAATCACAGCTAAGCTTGTAATTCTAAAAATGTAAGTTAAGGGAGGTAGATGAAACACAGTCTCGACTGCACTGGCATCTAGTTTCAGTCTGTGTTCAGCAATTAATTATGAGGTCTCATATCAAGCATGTGAGAGAAATTAGTTCTGGATTTATATTCCTATAAAGATACAGTGCCTATCAGGGATGTTATAAAAAAAAAATCAAGAGTTCAGAAACAGAACAGGGTCTTTCTGAGAACATGTCTTTGGTTTAAAACCAGGTTGGTGATTCTGAGATTTATATTTCAAAAATCTTCCTCTGCTTATACAAAAAGTATAAAAGGATTGAAAAAAAAAAAACCAAAGAAGAAAAGCACCTAAATTCCTTTTCATTTTGTATAAGAATATATTTTTTTCCTGATGTTTGCTTTCCACAGGCTCAAGCATGAGCTGAAAAGTCTTCAGATTTATCATGCAATTTATTTTCTAGCAAAGTTTCTGTGCACGAAAGACTGAAAGTCCACCTAACATGTTTTGCTTCATACTAAGAATGATATACAAGGGAGGTCATTTTCATCATGTACATGGGTTTTACTGTATGCCAAGTATCAAAATAGCTGCTGTTTTCACTTTTCTAGATGATTTTATTTATTTTAATTTATTTTGTCAGAGTAATAGTTCCTCCAACTCAAATACCATATAATTTGTAGCAGATGGTAAGAATTAGAGATCCAGTAAAGAATTTCTGTAACAAGTCTTATTTCATTTCCTTTACTGGGGCTTGAAAGTCCAAGATTAAAGAAGATTGCTCTGTCTATATTTTCATTATAATTCAAAAGAATATTCAATATAGTGGACTATTTTTTGCATGAACTTGGCAAGCAAGCAGGACCTCTGAAAGAGATCTTTAGAAAAAAAATCTTTAATTAAGTATTTCATCAAAGAGAATGTCTTTTCATTCCCTGAGGAAGTCAGATCATCCACCTTCATACAGTGTGAGGAGCTTGTCCTCCCTGCAAAGATAATCTTGTATCTTACGTTGCCTTCCCCTTTAAATTACTTAAACATGCCTTTGGATCTATGCTAGAAAATTCTTTCAGTAAGTTCCCAGCAGGGAAAAAAAAAGAGACAACTTCCTCTTTGGAGTTCGTGGGAGGTTTTGTTGAGTCAACTGAAGTCTGGTGTTCTGCTTATTTCTATTTTGATCGTGCACGGATTTGGATCTCAGTGTCTTCGTTAACAGAACAAGAAAGTATTGGCCTTTATCACTCTGTAGATAGAAAAATGAAAAATTTCAGTATCAATCCTGGATGTTTGCTATGGAAAGCAATACAAGCAATACAAGGATATACAAGCTATGTATGCTTCCACAAGAAGTGGAAAAGAAAAATCTTTCTTGCCAGTACACATGTCCTAAAAAGGCTGCTAAGTGCAGGACCTCTGGAGATCCTCATACTCTCTGATTCTGATTTAATAGGAAGATTTCTTTCAAAATATATAAGTTTTTAAATTTTTTATCCTTCCAACTGAAACACTTTTGTCCTTTAAATCTCCTGTCTCTTTTACAGAACTAGAATGCCACCTGATGGATTATGATTAGTAAATATTTATTCAGACGCTTTTAACACGAGTTCCAGAGGCAACATTGGTGTATAATTACCTGTCTCTTGGTAACTTCACTTCCCAGTACTTGGGAACTAAACAAACTGGCTGTCATCCAGGACAGATTTAGGCTGCATGGAAACTGCCTGAATCCCTGATAGTCAAGTGAGATTAAAGAGTGGACAAAATTTATTATGGATCAGCTAACATTTTTAAAGAGCCAGAGCTTATATTTTTGTCATAGCCAAATATTTTTGCAATGGTATCTTTATAGAGATTGAAAAGAAATATTTTAATTTGCACATTAAAAAGACTTTCTTTGTAGTTAACTGAATGCAATTGCAAAATACCTGGATTGCACTGATTTGCAAGGCAAACTCTGTATCAATTTACACTTCTTGCTTATCACATTTATCTTGGTTTCAACTGAAACACACAAACCAAACTCAGCAGGAGTTTGGGTGCTCTTTACCAAGTACAGCAGTAGCACATGGGCTGGAGCAGCCAGATGCTTCTGTTGAGAAGAGCTGCAAGGGGTAGAAGATAATAGCAATTGGCCTGAGGTCATATGAAATGAAGTTGGCATATAGTCTTAGCAGCTTCTCCGTTTTCCCAAGATCTGGATGGTGGGAAAAAATGGTGTGACTCATCATTTTCTCAGCACTGTAAGACTATGTATCTTAAATTTGTCTAATTCAGAAAATAGATGTGTATAAGTTGGCAGAACTAGAGAATGGTTTCTCCTTCCAACTGAAAAAGAAAAATATTGGAAAAAAAAGTGGTTCTGCATTAGCACTGAACAGGTTGGGGACTACCTTTTATCCCTTGACCTGAATAGAATTATTTCCAGTTCATTAACAGTGTACCTTAGCAGGGAACTGGCCTATAAGCATCTGAATTGCAACTGGCTTTGCTTTTGCGCATGTGGCAAGTGCCGCTTTAACATTCTGCCACCAAATGGACATTTAGATGAAAACTCCTGTTCTTGTCAGTTATCATTTGGCATTCTGGGAGTTGCCTATGGGAAGCAAGTGAGTGCAAAGGTGTGGGTGTAGGAGGTTCTGTGGTTGGGAAGATCACAGAAGGACTAATACAGAATGGTCACAAAAAGATCAAACAGCTGTGAAAGCAGGTTGCCTGTTGAACTCATTTGAATGCAGGTAGCAATGCCACCTTTCCCTGCTTATAATTGTAGCTCAAACTTGTTAATTTCCTTACCCTTAACCCCTTGAAGTACCCTCATACTATGTATTTTAGATATTACATGCAGAACTGGGTAGAATATATTCTGTGTTTTGTAAATGACTAACTATTATTTGTGTCCAAAGCACTCTAAAACTTACTCTGGAAAAGAGTGAGTAGTATTTCTATAGTCTGTGTTTAAATCAAAACCCAGAAAAATCACTCTGTTACTCTCTGTTTCTTACTTTTATCATCATACTTCTTACTACACATCAAGGTTAAAAAAATGAAGAGTGGTTATCAGTCACTAGAAAAGTATACATGTGGATTTTGTAGTCATAACAAAGCATGTAGGGCATGATCCAGAGATTTTTAGGTGTCTCACCCCTGCAGAGTGACTCATTGAGCTGGAGTTATGTGTTTTTTTCGTTGGACTGCCAAAAGGTTGTTCAGGAAGACTCACATGTTGACTGGGGAGCTTCCCAGAAGTTAGGGTGCCCAGATGGAAGAGCATGTGTGAGACAAGGATACACATAGACATTCTGATGCCTGCTCAGTGAACATGTCTATATTTCTACATATTGGTTTGACAATGCAAAATGCATAAATGTTGTGAAAAATAAGGGTCAGGAATACCAGCTGTACCCCTCATTTGCCCCTTTTAGCCAGGAAACCATCGCAGATAGGAAAGCACCTCCAGTGGTAGATGTGTAGATGTGGCACTTAGGGACATGGTGTACTGGTAGACTTGGCAGTGCTGGGTTTATGGTTGGACTTGATGATCTTAGAGGTCTTTTCCAACCTAAATGATTCTATGGTTCCATGGTAGTCACAAGGTAGATATATCAGAGGAGCGTAGCCCAACTCATGTGAGTTGGAATTGCAGGAAATGTAATCCAGGTCTGTCGCTTAGAGAGCACCCTAGTTGGTAGGCTATTGTATTTGGTGAGACTAGTGCCAGTTTTGATGGACAGTGGGTGTACACACTAGACTTAATACTTAACTGTGCTTTGTTCAGAGTTAACACAGTGCTTCCTTCTACTACTTTGAAGTCATTTCCTGGGTGCTTGAGAGTGCGCGGGGGACATTGCCAGTTCCAAATGTACTTGCCAAATTACTTGTTTCCAGAACTAGGTGGTCATGGGTGGGTTACTTCTTTTTCCACACTTAACTCACTTTTTGAGAGGCTTGAGCAATATTTAGCACTTAAGCAGTATTTAGGCACAGCCGTGTGGGGTATTAAAGTTAGCACTGCCATTTGCTGGTGTGAAGGTATCACTGAATACCATGAAAATGGTAATTGGATTACATTCTGTATAAATGCTCTTCATTTAAAATTTTTTCTATGCTGTCAGTTAGTTTCTTAATTGGTTAAAAACAGTTCTTCCATGAGTTTAATTATTTAATCTCTGTCATAGCTAAATAACGAAATAGACATAGGAAAGAATTACTGTGTTTTTATACATCTTCATATTTTGTGGCTTAAAAAAAATAAGACAAGAAATATCTTTCCTTGCTATATTCATTTTCTCTGAAACTTCTTACAAAAGGCTTTTTGAGGCATAAGTATGAACAGTAAGTTAGCTATCCATGACTGACCAACCAGTGTTGTCTTTGGCAGAAGTTCACAAGCTGTGTCTCAGCAAAGCAGCATGTAAGCACTGTCTGAGGGGCCGATATTGAGAGATGTTCCTACTCCAACATTAACAGAAGTGAAAAATAAATTTGGGAAGCCTGGCCCAGGGTGAATATTGTTCCACATTGTTAGCTAACTTACTTCAGCTGTGGCTTGGTTCTGGTTAATTGGATGATTTGCTCAGGAAACTGGGCTGAAAAATTCCATGGCTGATATGATTTGAATGCAAGAAATTTTAGAATGGAGAACCCATTTGTCTGGATAGTAACTACCTCTCCCTGTGCTTAATGTTTTTTTTGTGGGTTTATTATTTGCCTTTTTATTAATGACTTCTCCCTACTTGTGATTAAAAGTGTTACCAGGACAAACTAGGTATTTGGAAATGTCCAGACTTTCCAAAGTTTGGTTTATTTAGCAATGTGGGATTCCCCTTGCTGCTTTCCACTTAAGGAATTAACTGAACATTGACATGATTATCTTTCATAGCATACTGTGAAAGAGATGCTAAACCACTCACTCAGCAGCCTTTGTCAACACTTCAGATTGTAAATGAAGAACATAAATTAAAAGGATGTTGATTTACAACTGAAAGGGTGGTCTTCAACACACTGGACAGCTAGCTAAGCTTCTAAAATGGTCTTTACTGAAATTCTAGATTATGGCTTGCAAGCAATAGTGCATAATAATCAAACATGTATACATGAAATTAAAAAATTATCCTTTTGAGTCTAATCATTATTTTTTTCCCCTTGCACAAACATAAATACTCAGTATTTAAGAAATTTCAGAATCTAAAGACAACTGAATATTTTTTGAGCCAAAAATAGGAAGAGGTGCTTTAGTTTACAGGTCTGCTTCCTGTGTGCCATATATCTTCAATTTAATCATCTATTAAGATGATGTGTGACTAAATTCTGAGACCAGCTTTGAAAAATCCCATGTTAACTTAGGGGTAATTAAATATGGAAATCTGTTATGAGTGCTGTGTAGGTAACTTTTATTTATGCTTAGTAATGTATAAAATGGGCATCTCTATAAAGCTATTGTTTAAGGTTCCCTTTTGTTCTGTCCTTGATTTAATTCAGTCTATTCAAGTTTTGCTCAAACAGCAGGTTTGCTCATTAGTAAATAACACAAAAATAGCTCAGCTCTTTGATCTGTACAGTCCTTACATACAATGTGCCTGAAGGCATGTGTAATATAAATATTTTGTAAGTGCAAATAATTAAAAGATTTTGGATAACAGACATGTTGAAACTAGCAGTATTTTGAAGATTTGCAGTTCCTGTTGGATGACACAGGGAGCAAATAAGCAAGAAAAATCTCAAATAATCTCAGAATTTACAAATCATTGATTTTAATAGCAGTTATAAAATTACTATGCTTTTAAATCCCATTATTTACATAGAAAAAGTGTTCTTATTGGTTTACGTAATTATAAAATGTACAGTGATTTTAAGCTTCATGTATGGGCTGTCTTTATATTCAGAAGAATGAAAATTGACAAGGTGCATCAAAGTTCTGGTTTTATTTGGAGCATGCTACTGTGTTTATTAATATTACTTAGTTGATCTGCTGAAAAACTATTTCCAGTTAAAGAATTTTGTTACTTTTTTGATTATTAGACTGTTATATTGAACATCATCCTATGACTATGACACAGTTCAGTGAAAAAAACCCCATCTTTACCAACTAATCAATACTGAGGAATCCAATAAAGAAATCACCAGTTCCTGGTGTGAACTCCATCTCCAACAAACATGTCAGGGAAAAGTCCCTGCCAGTGTAACTGCTAATGCACTGTTTTACTCCAGAGGTTCAATTACTCAGTTTTTATTCTTGAAAGCAGAATAGTTATTTCATTTTGGAGCTAGTTGTCATTAATTCCTTGCCTTTTTTATAACAATTTATTTCCAAAAATTGTGAATGAGGAGGTAGCCTGTTAACTTGGTCACCTTTGGTTTCCTTTGTGATTCTGGAGCTTATGTAGGAAAGGGAGATGTTTCTCTTGATCACCTAAAACAAGTTCTTAAACAGCTTTGAGCTCTTATACACTGAAAGGAGCTTTCAAAGGTCCTTTCTGAGGCTAGCAGCATCTTCTTTGCATCTCCCCAGAGCTCAAATTGTTCGTTGTACATAACTACAAAGCTTTGTACAGCATAAAATACAGAGATTTTGTAAGATGAGCTATTATTATCAATCCTTCACACTGGTAATTACGCTCAGTAATTACTTGTAGAAATACTAAATTAATGTATTTCTAAATGCTAGTTTTGTTGAAGCAAGGGACATTCTCAATATCGAAAATGCATATTGAAAATGCACTTTGCTCAGAATTTTTTTGGTTTCTTTCTGTGTGTCCTGTGGCATCTGAGGGTACAATTAAGGGAAAGGCAAGCGTAGGCTCCACTGAAATCAGCAGTCCTGGCCTGTCCCATCTTTGACAGAGCATTTCATCTGTCTCAGTTACTTGGATCAGAAAGCTGACAAATACTACATGAAAACAAAAATGGAAGTTGTCTGCCTGGTGCAACTGGCTAAACCATCAGCGCCAGTGCAAGAGGTAGAGAGAGGAGGCTGGATTGTCTTTTCCACCAACAGCCCACACTGATTTTACGTAAATGAGTCAGGAAGCTATATTCTAAGAAAACAAATAACTAGTTTTACATGTAGGATAGATAAAAGATTTAAGAGCTACAAGATACAAGAAAGAGATTACTCTTGTCATTTAACAACTCTTTTAGGTAAAGTGCCTGCCACTGTTCTGTCAAGTTTATGTAGCTCCTGAGCAATCTTGATTATCATTCTTTCTCAGGCCCTCTAGATTACTATAATGATACCTCATCTTTTTAATCTGTGATTTTTCTCTTGTTCTCGTAGAGAATTTTGTCTCTGTTGTTTCATTTGCTTTGGTCTTAAATTGAAATGTTGGAGAGCATATGAATGCAAGGGTGGAGGCAGGAGTTCTCTACCTGTCACACAGAACAGACGGAGCTGAACTGTATCTTGGTTTGTGCAAAAGCAAATTCTGATCTCAGTCCTGCCCTTATGGAGGCTGAGGAGCCTGCACAGGCAAATTCCATACTTGCTGTAGATGTACACCATCATCGGCTTTTGCTGACAGCTCCAGTCAGTTGGCACAAGAAGCTTCACAACCCGAGGCAACTTTTGATTATCCATAACTTAAATGCTTTAACATTCTGGAAATAAAGATCTGCAGCTTAAAGTTGGCATAGGGCTCTGTGGGAAACCAGTGAAGCACAAGGAACAACAGAAGGCAAGGAAGTTCAGGCAGTGTAGCCAAGGAGACACCCAGGTGCATCGCAGCTAGTTATCTGCTGCTTTTCTGTGTGAGTCTCACAAGCCTGTGTAAGTACATTGCATTGCTGTTTCCAATAGGATTTAGGAGGGGAATGTAGTGCCAAAGCCAAGCTGGCACTTCTGAGAGGCCAGAGCGCGTCACTTGGAGAAAATGTACTGCATTGCTGCTTGAGATGTCAGTATTTGGGCAGAGTCCAGTTGTGGGTTTGCTTGCAGTTTAAGTACTCAGATGAAATGGCTGTGATTATGAACTTTCTCCTTTTGTCTTGATGTAGTCTGGTATAATTTTGTTCCTTATCATTTATCACATTAGGGATGCAGATCTATCAGATGAATGACAAATATGTAGTCAGCTTTATTCTGATGATAGAGAATATTGCAAAGTTTCTCTCTTTTTCTTGTTATCCGTAAACTTTGCGAAAACCCAGGTAAGCATGATCCTGTGCAAGTAACCTGATGGCTCAATACTAGGTTTCCCATTAATACTTGCTTCCAGAAAAGATCAGTTAAGTGCATTTTCGTGGATTCCTGCCATGAAGATGATACTATAATGGTACAAGTATACCCTCATGAAGGATAAAGAGTATTGTTGCCTCTAGACTTCACATATGAGAAACATTACTACAATCTCTTGTTACTTCATGTTTGGCGATTGCTTAGTTGAGGTTTCTTGTTTCTTGTTTCTGTTTTCTTTTTTACTGAACAGACTTGGATTATCACTTGCTTTTGTCTTCAACTACTCCTACTTAATCCTCTTGTCAAAGCCCAGAGTTCCTGCGGGAATCCAGTCACAGATGATGTGAATGACATTGCAAAATTGGTAAGTACCTTTTATTTTACATTATTCTATATGTTAAACAACAGTCAGTGTCTAAAGGCACTTACATTTCTACGTGAAGTTAGTAAATCTGCATTAGAACCAGGGGAATATTAAAAAAAAAAATCCATCAGTATCTGTAACTTGACCAAAACCTTTTTTTGCAGTGAGAGTAGTTTCAGCATTAATTGAAGAGATTACTTTGACCAAGATAGAGTGTATGTACATATGCAGTTTTCTCACTCCAAACTTCAGTAAAAATTGCCAAAAATCTTTATTTCCTCAAACATTATTTCGGAGCAGATTGTTCCCCATGCAGATGAAAGAGTATTGTCTTTGTGTTACTGACTTGCTTGGAGCAGACTGGTGGCAAACACAGCTGAATTGAAGCAGAAGTCTTTACCTAGGGAATATGAAAGTGCCATATATAAAAATAGTATGATATTAGACATTGTTGTAGCAATCAAGGCAATAACAACTGAACAGGTTTCACATTCTTTAGGTGTGAGTGGGTTACACTCATTATGTGTTTCTCTACTTGCTGTACCCAGAAGTTTAAGTCTGAAGGACTCACGGCTTCATATAAAAACTAAATTCATTTAAGGAAATTTTAACTGTTACATAATTGACCACTGCATTAACCTGAAAAACTGTATCTGCTTGTGAATTCAATTGCTGTTTAACTCCACTGGAGTTAATAATTATGCTATTTTGCAGTAGTGCAGGATATAACACCGAAGTTTTTAAGAAACAATATATACTGAACACTTAACAAGCGTATTTTCATCTACATATTGAATCTAACTAAAAATTGTGGCTTAGTTATGGAAAAACAGTTGCAACATCACTGTTATTATTATCAAACACTTAAATTGGAGCCCCTAGTATTTGCTGCCTGTGCAGTGTTCTTAACTTGTTTTCTTTGGTCCTTTTTATATACATTGGCACATAGTGCACCTCTCTAGGCGTGCTCTGTAGTCTTATTAAATGTTTAGTGCTTCAAATTAGTCCCTTTAGGCAGAATTTTGAAGTATTGGCATATTTATTCCAGATAATATTTCATCTCTTGGAAGAGTATTAAGCTTTGGTGTAAACCTGTTGAAAGCATGAAAGAACAACAGAATTCCTGTGAGGGCTGGTGAAATTGTGTAGTTCAGGGATAGCAATAACTTTTCATCAATAATGTGTCCTGAGAATAAATGCTTTAACTTTCCCTTTAGTACAATTTAAATTTCAAGACTGTATAAATACAGATTACAAAAAAAGTGCAAGCAGCTTGAATAATCACACTGTCCAGGTTATACTGTTCTGCTACTGCCAAGCCTGAGCAGAGTGGGGTTGGGCTGAGCTTCTTCAGAAACTCCTCCATGAGGATGCTGTATGGTCATTCTCCTGACTTAGGTCCATGTCTTTCAGATCTCCCTACAAATGCAAAATTCGGGTGAAGTTAACTAGCAAGTTCAAAGATACTTTGGGTTGCAGAAATAAGAAAGATGCAGAAAGTACAAATCCCCAGACACATAGATTCTCTCTGTTTTGAGATTCTTGAGTTGTTCTGAGAATGTTTTGAGGAATGTCTGTCTCCCTGTTTTGTCTGTGTTAATATTTGCAGAAAGAATTTCAATAAGTCACTTGAGAATTAAAAGGATATGGTGAAAATGAGTTTAGTACTTCAATTTAGTGTAAGAACCCTTGGTTTCAATTAATGTGACTATATTGCATGTTGGTCATTCTCTTTTGAAATTCTACAGTGTGACAACTTGACACTGAGAACAAAATGAAAAAATACATAATAAGTTTTAAAGTACTTTTAAAGCAAAACTTTGTTAGCTGACACTGTGAATATGAGAAGGGAGAAGCCTACAGAGAATACTGACTGATCATACTACTTTGTAGCAAGTACAAGTTTTTTATGTTCTTTTAAATATATCCTTAGTACATATAAAAAAGGACTCCAGTGTGAAATTTCTTAAAAATATGGTTCAGGAGACCCTAAAACTCTTGCAAATTATAGTAAAAGTTTTGTACCATTTCTGCTTTTTGAAACACAATATACTCCTTGAATTAAGGAATGATATTCTTATGATGTGTATCTTCAGAATTAGACATTGCACACATGGGTGGTTGGGTTCTTTATTAGAATCATAGAATCATTAAGGCCTCTAAGGTAGAGCCCAGCCTTTGACCAAACACCACCATGCCAACTAAAGCATAGCACTAAGTACAGCATCCAGAGATTTCTTGAACACCTTCAGGAATGGTAAGTCCACCACCTCCCTGGGCAGCCATTTTTTCTTGTCCTGGGAGGAGAGGCTGTCTCCCATCATGTTACAACCTTTATTCCAGGTAGTTCTAGAGAGTGATAAAGTGTCTCCTGAGTCTCCTTTTCTCCAGGCTACACAATCCCTCAGCCCCTCCTCATATGACTCACTCTCTAGACCCCTCCCCAGCTTTGCTTCTCTGTTGTTCTTCTTGTAGTTAGGGGCCCAGAACTGGACACAGGACTCAAGCTGTGGCCTCACAAGTGCCAAGTGCAGGGGGACAATCACTTCCCTGGTCCTGCTGGCCATACTCTTGCTGATACAGGCCAGGATACGATTGGCCTTCTTGGGCACCTGGGCACATGTTGGATCATGTTCAGCCAGCTGTCAACTAGCACCTCCAGGTCTTTTGCCCCCAGGCAGCTACTGTTCCCCTAGCCTGTAGCACAGTGTAGAGTTCCTGTGAGAAGTGCAGGACCTGGCAGTTTGCTTTATTGATCCTCAGACAACTGGTCCCAGTCAATTGCTCCAGCCTGTCCAGCTCCTCTGGCAGAGCCTTCCAGCACCAACTCTGCCACCCAACTTAGTGACTGAAGATGTTCTTGATTGCCTTGTCGAGATCATCAATAAAGATAATAAACTGATACTGGCTGACCTCAATAGTGAGCCCTAGGGAACACTAATTCACCCCATGGATGTGGTACCATTCACCATCAGTCTCTGGGCCCGGCCATCCAGTTTTTACCCAGTGAAATGTGTACCTGTCCAAAGCATGAGCTGCCAGCTTCCCCAGGAGGATGCTGTGGGAGACAGTATCAAAGGCTTTACTGAAATCCAGATAGAAAACATCCAGAGCCTTTCCCTCTGACTGGAGATCCTGTTGGCCTTTAAGTACAAGTTTTATTTCTAAACTGATCCAAAGAATCTGTGCCTGTAGAACATAGGGTCTTTAACAAATATCCTCCCCTTTCACACTGAGAACAAATTGTAGCCTGTAAGATTTCACAGAAGTGTTGCGTGTACAGTTATTGCCCATAGTTATTATGATGTTATCCACAAGCTGTCACACTTGGCAACAGTGATATAATAGTTGTTCCTAAATGCTTTATTCTCAGCCAGACTGTCATGTTCTTTAACCCTTTTTGTCCACAGTTGTGAGTACAGTCCCATCTCTGTGGGCACTAAGCTATCTGTTCAGTGGTAGTACGCAAATCCCATCACTTGCCTTACGATATTGGCCTCTCTTCTTCCTGTCTCATCACAAATTCTTAGACATCAGCCTAGATTCAGTTTGGCCTGAATCTTCCTCGGAGGCAGACTATAATCTCTTTCATCTCCCCAGAATGTTAGTCTTTCCTGGGCCATTTCTCCTCACTGTAAAGTTACATCACCATCTCTCCCCAGCCATTCAGGTCTTCAACAAAGGTGTCTGATTTGGCTCTCGATGCTTCACAGACCCTTCAAATTCACTTTTAAAAGCTTCATTGTTTTTCTTGTCATAACAGTAGAAATTTTTTTTTTTTTTAGTTCTCTGGACATACAAGTACATTTTTCTTCCAAAGTCTTGGTGGACAAAAATTCGGTCTATGAAAAATCTTTTTCTAGCTTCAGCTTGTGTAGTTTTGCTCTTCTGTCTGTTCACATGCTGCTCTGACCCTTTATCTTCTACTTATTTCCTTCAAGCTGTTCCTCCTTTTTTTTTTCACTATCAATGGCAAGCTTCTTGGGTTTATCTTCAAAGGTACTATTAACACTGCCTGTGTTGTTGTAACACATGCTGAGTTTGCCCTCAGCTTCTCCTCGTTATTTCCATGGTATCTGTTACACTGTTTGTAGCCACAGGAAAGATGCTCCTTGACAAACTCCAGGCAGATTCTCATCCTCTTCCTATCTCATGCTAAAATTCTTTGCAGCATGAATCCATATCCCTCATTTTGCTTTTTCCCCAGTAGGTTTTCCCCTCACACACACTTCTACTGCAGTGCACCTACGGCTTGCAAAACAGTGCCACAATTCCCTACAACCTAGTCTTTGTTTATTTGGTACTGGGCTTGCTCCAAGTACTGTAAACCCCCTCCATTACTTGTAGAAAACTCCTGAGCATGACTGTGGCTGTGTTCTGCTCAACTTTATTGTACTACAGGGATATGAGAACATGCCTCAGTCAAGACCCTCTGTGAATATAGACATGGGATGTCTACTAAGCCTAAGCTTCTGGAGAATAAGTAAGGCATTCTGTGCAGTGCCCGAAAATGTGGGTCATTTGCCTAATCAACTTTGTGTTGAGTAATAAATTGAGGACAGATGTGTGGCGTAACTTGTTTTCAATGGTCTTAATCTGGATTTTCACTAGCATCATGCTAGACTCACATCAGAAGATGGAATTGGAAAGAAAGAAATTCAATAACCACAAGGTTTCTGAGCATTAATCAATGTAAGACCAAACCAGATTGGTATCTGTTAATAAAAAAATTACTTTTATTTTCTGTAAGATTAAATTTATTCATATCTAGGTAATATAACTTTGTCATATGAAGAATATGTCCTAAATGAAATTATATTAAGAAGCAAAGAACAATTGAACAATCATTTTTGTTTTTTCATGGTGAGAACTTTAAAAGAGTATAATCTCATACCTATAGAGAATGAAAGTATTTAGAGAGCATTCATTCTGCCCTACTCATCACATGAACTCCTGCTTCATTTGTAATGAAGATGTCTGGAGGAAAGCACATTACTTGATGAACAAATGTTCCGTATTATGAAACTGTAATTGCAGCACCTGTCAATAAAGTCTGTCCCCATTGTTCTTTTCAGCACAGTAAGTCAGCAGAAAGCTGCTGTAATTGTGCATTTGATTTTGCATAAGAATTAGGAATCAGTTGTATATATGTTTGTTTAATATGAACATCAAAACCTAATTATAAATAGAATTTTCCCTGAGCTGTGCAGTATGTCCAGAATATACCTACATATTTTTGTTTTGTCCATTAACAAAATCTAAGATACCTCTTCTTAATTACTTCTCTAAAGCAATTTTCTTCTTTTCAGTTTTGGAAGCCCAAACAATAGTCAGGATTTACTGACCAGTTCCTTGTTTGAGACATGCTGTCAAATACTTTGCTTTCACATTACATCTTTGCTGGAAATGTGTACTTTACACTCTCTGCCACATTTGATTTTTATTTTTAAATGGAGCTAACTCTCCTGAGTGAAGGGGTTATAAAAAATTATCCAGAGTTGTTATGCTGCAAATAATCTGCCACTATGACTGTAAAAAGTGTGAACGGAAATCGTTAGCATGTTGTCTTAAGCCAAATGATGAAGATTTTATTAACTGCTTCATTAGCAGATGAGATAAGAGTAGATTGCAGAGATGATGTACAGACAAGCTCCTGCAGGAAAAGAAAAGCCAGGGAAGCAGTGAGAAAGATGAAGAGCTGGAGAGGGACTTTTGACAAAGGCATGTAGTGATAAGACAAGGGGGAATGGCTTTAAACTGAAAGAGGGGAAGTTTAGAGTAGATATAAGGAAGAATCCTGTGAGGGTGATGAGGCACTGGAGCAGGTTGCCCAGAGAAGTGGTGGATGGCCCTTCCTTGGAAAAGTGTCAGGGCCAAGTTGGATGGGGCTCTGTGCCACCTGGTGTAGTGGAAGGTGTCCCTGTCCATGGCAGGGGGGTTGGAACCAGATGATCTGTAAGGTCCCTTCCAACCCAAACCACTCTATGATTCTATGAAAAGAATAGGAAAAGGGAAACAAATAGAGAGAAATTCAAGGTAGAAATGGTATCCAAAAGGAAAGTATGTTTTTTTCCCATCATATGCTTCAGAGTAAAAAAGAAAACACTTACAATGTAAAATGGTAATTTTTACTTTATTAACATACTTTATCTTTGATATGTGTATAAAAAAATTGTATCTATGCTTGTCTCCTTATAATTTTCATAACAAGCACAATAAAGGGAATTTTCAAGAGCGGTAGCCCTCATTTCAAAGCATGTGACTGCAGATAAGTCATCTCTCATGTCTGCTCTTGCGATGAAAGAGTAGTTTATGGAACCCAAATCACTTCTACATCCTTTTTTCATCTCCCATCTATGTGACCGTGAGCATTTTTTAAAACATATTTGGGTTATGCAATGTTAACAGTGCTGTATTAAATATTCAGACCTCTCTATGTCAAAAGTAATCTTACATTCCCCAGTTTGAGTTTTTGTTACAACTGGGAATATAGTACTATGGATTTGTAGACATAAGTCTAGATTTCCCTGCTCTTCGCCTTTTCTCAGAGCCTGTTAGGACTTCTACAATCACACACACCCACTAAATCAGAGAAAATTTTTGTGACATTTTAATTGCAACTCAGGGTTCTTTTAGTTCTATGCATTCCTTTCCAAGATTATCATTTGACATTCTCTATAATCATCAAAACTGTTACTTCTGTTTAAACCAAGGTAAGTCATGCAGGCAGGTGTTTTGTGGCCCCCCAAATTTGTCACTGTACTTAAGGAGTTGAGTAGAGGAACTAGTAAAAAAGCCATTCCAGGAATCAGATGGTTTCAAGGGACAATTCTTTTCCAAATACCTTTGCTTAGGAAGGTCAGAGCTGCCTTGTCATCTGCTCCTTGTTGGAAGCCACAGCAGTCAGGCACCCTGCACAGAGTGGGTGTGCAGAGTCCATTCATTACTTTCAGGATCATTTCAGCAGATGAAAATCAGGATTAAAATCTTGGTGGTTAGTATTCAACAGAATTTCAAGACACGTTTCAGCAAAGTAAGAGAGTACAGCGTGCAGATCTAGTAGAGATGTATCCTTCACTCTTACATCAGGGGCTTTACCCTATTTTCTGAGTTGCGTGAGTTGGGAAGTCTAAGTGAGACACAAATGTAACTCCCTCGCTTTGACTGAGATCCATCGTTTACCAGCACAGCATCTGACATGTGGAGTTCAGTCAACAAAACTTGTTAAAGTTTCATCTTGAGGCAGGGCATATATTTTGTCTTTGACACCCTCCTCCCAGTGATCTTCATTTTTAGTAGTAAATTCAAAAATATCTTATCTGATTCACAGTCTGTCAAGGAGAAGAATATCTGAGGCTGAGCTGTATGCTCCAGCTCTGATTGAGAAGGTGTAAGAGCTCTTGGGCAGTTAAATTTTTTTAACTGTGCATGAAAAGTGCTTGAGAGGCTCTGATGCCAGGAGAGTAGATTGTATACATAATGCATATCAATTCTTGTAGTGTTCATTGATGTGGAACAAATTTAATCTTCCAGTGACCTTTCTTAAAGAACAGTGGTTTTGCTGGCATTGCTAAGTGTGAAATCCCTCTAGAGTGAGCATGGGAAACTTTACACATAGAGTAGCATCTTCACTATCTATGGTGCTTGAAGTGCTGCTAGTCCTACCTCTCTAGGCACGCAAAGGAAGCTAGAAAAAAAATGGAATAAGTATTAGTATGTCATGATGCAGTGATATTTAAAGAAAGGAATAAAAGACAAAAAAATTGAAAGAGGATTTAGAATAAATCTGATGCTCTAAACAAAGAACAAATATATTGACATATTTTTCAGTATTTATAGCATCTTGAATCAGCTCTCCAAAATGCCAGGTAAATTGAAATTAATATTGAGAATTTTAGTGATGCTTCTGCTTTGGGAGTGTGTAGGTATAAAAATAAAAGAAGAAGAAAAGAAGAAATGAAGATTAAAAAAAACTGATTTATGTGAGGGAATTTAGAAGGATCATTTGTATAGTAACTGTTTTAAAGCTGTAGGAGAAGGATATATGTCATTGAGTGGGAAGATAGTGGCTTAGTCCACGTAAATTAAAAAGAAGTGTTCAGGATTCAGTTGTGTTTAGCTGTGTATATTGTGTATTGCCCTTGATCATTTCTAGAACCATAACATTTTGAAATAACTGTTTTAATTTTTAATTGAAACAAAATTTTAATTTAAGAAATAAAATGTTTTGTCAAACAAAGTACTACCTAAAAACTGCACAGGGGGAAAAGAAATCCCTGTGCTGGTTGCTATAGCAGCAGAATCAAAAGCAGCCATAACAGAATGATCTTTAACCTGAAGGAGAACTGCTTTTGCACCAAAGGAGCTACATCTGTGCATATTGGTTTTGACTACATGGATTTCAAAGCAGCATGAGAAATATCAGTTGGCTTTTTCATTGACAGAAAATAGGTTTACTGTATCATTAAGCATTATATTATGGTTAAACCTTTTGAATAAATACTTCAAAAGACTGTGGATTTGTGGCAGTCCAGTGGCTGTTGGACTTTTCATCTCCCAACCCAGCACATTCCCCAGATGTTCAACCATGTTTCACAATAGTGTTGGATCCCATCTGTGGCAGATTGTATTGTATAATTCAGTGGAAACCCTTCTTCTACTCCTTATCTTTGCTGCAGCACACTTCATGCTCACCCACATCTGCAAAGGTGCACTCAAGCTTACATGTGTGGAAGCTCTCCTTTGCCCCAGGACATTTCTATGATATAATTATATTGCTCATCATTAGTAAGAGGCACAACTTCAAAGTTAAAGTTGTGCTCAAGTGTTTTTCTGACCTGGTACATTACTAAGCACAAGGCAGACACCTATTTAGGCTCAGATGCATGTTCAACATTATTTGAAGGAAAAAGAGCTGGATACTTCTGTGTCCTCTACTGCCTACAGTACAAATTGTCATGTAAACACTTCAAGGCATTAAAAGGTGGAAGGGCAGTGGAGTTCCTGCAGTAATGAATAACCTCAGATCACTTCTTCTCAACCCATTGTTGACTTTAATTCTGCTGGGAAGCAGTAGCATTGAACATGATCAGATCAAATCTGGGCATATTACAGAGCTGTGGAAAGATGGTTCACTTGTGAGCAAATAAGGGTCAATAGCAGTTCCACGGGAAAATAAGTATGTATGTAACCTCTTTTGCCTGTACCTGGTAAATTACTGAAAATTTGTGTTGAATGTCTGGTAGATTTTGTTGAATGCAGTAATGGAAATGAAATCTTACTTTGTGTAGTA
Organism: Corvus brachyrhynchos; assembly: GCF_000691975.1. NCBI lineage: Eukaryota > Metazoa > Chordata > Aves > Passeriformes > Corvidae > Corvus > Corvus brachyrhynchos. Next base: position 323,019 of record NW_008240037.1, read on the forward strand.
AGTAATTACATTTTTATTATCTGTTTATTGTAGGTTGGAAATCTCCCAAATGATTATATGATAACCCTTAAATATGTCCCGAAGATGGATAGTCTGGTATGTACAACCACTTCAAGTTAATCCCAATAAAACAGCCCACTGGAACCAGTGATGGCTGTAACATTTTGTACCTAGTCCTATGTCTTACCAAGTTACAGTTAAATAATGTTTATTTCACTTTTCATATGGTTCCCAAGTATTTACTTAAAAGAAATGTAGAGAGATTCCTGCAGTCCCTTAAAACCTTTTTAACTACAGGAATTCTAGGAAAATGTTTCTTCATATTAAATTTTTTAACATTTTTTTTCCAGAAAAGTCAAATTTTCATCATGTTATTATTTCATCAGTATTATTTCATTGTGCTAATTGAAAAATATTGCTTTCTTAAAGAAACAGGTTCTCTCTAATTGTGCTTTCGAACACACTGTAGAAGTCCTTCTTGTTTCAGCCAGTGGAAATGCCATTAGAGCACAACAAATAATTAGTAGCCAGTAAAGAGAATCCCAAATTCAGTGAATGGTATCCTCAGTAACTAAACAAACAGTAGGATTTCAAACATGCTTTGTGTTATTCTTTCTATATAATCCTGTATTTAATACATAGTGATACTTTCAAATAAGCATTATCTACACACTTTGAAATTTTATAACACTTTTTATTAAAAAGTCATATTATTTTATTGCTTAATCTACTAAATAATTTTGTGTTTTCCTTGATTTAACAAAACCAATTTCGGAATGATGTATTGAAAATGCTCTCTTGGTTGTTGCATACATTGCAATAAAAGGGAGATAAGGAAACAAAGAAAAGTACAAATTATGCTGAATGCTGTATTGTTTTATGGCAAGGAAAAAAGTAAGAAAATTATGATTTTGTCAGTTAAACTGAACAATACTGTGCCTGTCTTAAGAATGAATCATTGTACACATACATCAGTAGCTGAAAATCATCTCCTAGGTGTAAGAAGCTGGTTTTGTGTCTCTACGAAGTTTTCATTATAAAAATCCAATTTGTATGTGATACACATATAAAAATGCATCCTACCCTACAGCAATGTGGCAAACCTAGCAGTATTCCCTATTGATATTGGAAAATGATGCTGGAAGCAACATTCAGTCCTGAATAACAAGAATATGGGAGGAGGAAACGGAGGCTGCGGGATAGTGAAGGGCCCTCAGCTGTGAGGTTATGAAGGGTTGTGTCAGATGCTGTTGCCCCAGCTTCCAGGATGAGCCCATTAGCTGTTGGGCTGGATCAAGGCTGTTCCCTCCACTGCGTTCCTGGCGGCGTTGGCAGATGAAGAAGGTCAGGGAGCCTGCTTGAGCAATGAGTCCTGGTTGTTCTCACTCTTGCCTCTCTCTGTGGTTCAGTTTTGACTGCCAGTACGCAGATTCTTTTCCATAGTTTCAGTGCCAAGATCAAGGTGTCATCTTGATGCATCATATCCAGAAATTTAGATCCAGTTTACATTGACGACAAGCAGCCAAGAAATAAAAAGGAAGAAGAGAAGTTCAGAGCTGAGATTTCCATGTTCCCTTTGTACACCACTTTCAGTCATGATAATGTAAGGTGCAGCTCTTGGCCACATGCCTTCACAGGAGGAAGTATTCAGCAGTATTCGGATCCCACTTTGCCAAATTCCTCTCTGGGAATTTCAGGTTGTGTTATGCATACCACAGCAAGGCTGGCTGAATAAGTAGGCTTTGTTCTGGGTTCTGCAAGGTCCCTGCAAGCTGGGAAACCCATGACTTTGCCTAAAGTATATGCCCTTTGCTCAACTCTGAAGGGATTGAAATGGTGCTCTGAAATTTTTTTCAATAGATTTCAGTCTTCGGTGCATGCATGAAGTGGGAAGTGTACCCAAGGTAGCAAGTCCCAAATGTAGATGACTAAAGGTAGGAAGGCAGGGTGAAGGCAAAGCAGATGGGAAGCCAGTGTAGTGCATGTAACAGGAACAGACTGACCCATCCATTAAACAGGAGGGTTGTTGCATTATGCACTAGCTCAAGGCAACTGAGTGGCTTTAAAAGTAGTCTTGTATAGAGTGAACTGTGTAGTCAAACCTGAAGGTTAAAAGGCAAAGATGACAGCAAAGGGCTGAATTCAGAAGAGGAAATAACATTCAAACTTTTATGTAGGTGTAGAAAGCAAAAGCCAAATGAGGGCTACCCCGAAGTACAAAGGAAATCAGGTTTGCAGTCACCCTAAAATGTAAATCTTGGTCAAAGTTTACACAAAACATCAGAGTTAAACCTCCATTTCTCCTTTCAAACAATATCACATTTTTCAATTTGAGCAGTTTCATCCCTGTGTTTGATAGGTATTGACATAGCAAGTGATTGCACAGCTTGACATTACTGAAAAGAGAACTTAGAGCTTTTGTGAAATGCAGCTTTGTAGGTCAGAACAGTTCAGTTAGAGGAGACTCCCACACACATGCTAAACTGCGGGAGCAACAAAATAGACTCCCTGCTGGAATTGCCAAATGCTCACTAGGAGAAGCAGCAAGCTTATGCTAGTCCCTGCCAGAGGAGAATGTTCACCCATAAAACCTCAAAGGAAAAGGTTTTCCAGGTTTCCAGTTCAGGGAAGCACAATAGTTCTGTGTCAGTGTTCCTACACCAAGCAGAGGAAGGTAAATTCGTTGTCTGTGTCGTGGGGGTAGTGGGACATGGTACAAGATACACTGCTTGAACAGAGTATGTTTCAACAAGCTTTCTCTGATTTATTTCCTTTGGCCTCCCTCCTCATCTTGTTGTCCTTGAAGGAAAAAAGGGAAGCAGACTCAGGCCAAATGCAATCCATTTCATTTTCCATTTCTTTCTTTTTTAAGTCATTGTTGAGATAATTACATAAGGTGATATCACTGACTTGCCACAAGTTATCATTGTGTGAGAAAGTTGTACACAGAAGTGGAAATTCAGGTGGAGCTGGACAATGTATTTACATTTGGTTCTCTCAGTCTGGAAGCCTAATAGTCTGATTAGTCTTCAAAAAGGTGAAGTGCATTTTTTCTTGTGAGAAACATTCACACATCAAAGCAGAACAACACCTGTGGATTTTTTTTTTTTTTTAATAAAGAAACTGCATGCGGGTTTATTGAAGAAATCGAGTAAAATGAGATTAAGCCTAGAAGTGTGTACTTTGCCAAACATTTGCTGTGTGTTGCAGAAGGTGGATTCAGTGGGTGCTGCCTGTCTGCTGGGCAGCAATTGGAAATTGGTTTACTGATACTGAGAGTACTTAGGGTTTGTTGGGCCAAGATCTTTGTATCTGGAAGGCTTTAATGAGACATTTTCAATATTGGAAAAAATAACTTCATATATGGAATAAATTCTCATAACATTTGCCAATAAAAATTTAGCTTTTATTGGGAAGGTGTTTCCAGGTACAAATTGCAGTCTGGCTAATACATTACCTGTATTCTTGCTGATCATACCGAGTTAGAGATTATCCTGAGCTGGGTGACTTTTTTGTCTATTTGACTACTGTTATGTATATCTAAGTAAAAGAAGTTAATGACTCCCTTTAAGACAGCAAAGTGAATTACCAGGTTTCAGTCATGTGAACAGCTGTACAAACTTTGTCTGCAAACTAATTGCATAGGTGTTAGTGTACAGTGACAGGCTGTGCAGAACACTTTTGATGTCGAAGACTCAGGGAGAAGAAAGGCTTCTAGATCTAGAAACTGTTCCCAGTAATGGCATTTAGTGAAAAAGCTGAAGAGAAGGAGTTAACTCAGCTAACTAGTTTAAAGGTGGATAAAAGCACACAGGGTTTCCATGCAAAATGTTTATGGAAACCTTCCTGATAAGAAATTTAAATCAAGGATCTTTGGGGTTAACTGAGTCATGTAAAGTAACAATAATGAATGAAAACTGATATTGAAAGAATTGTTAAACCAGTAGGAGTTGGAAAGAAAATAAATAAGTTAATGAAAGCATGGACTAGGGTTCATAGTAGCATGTTCCAAGGCTCAAACTCTCAACACACTGACACTTGGCATTCATTGAGGATTTAATGAAGGGATGGCATTTAACAGACAACCATAAATATGTCAGTATCTGTAAGAATGGAAATACTACCAAAAGGACTGAAGAGAAAATTGGCCACAGTAAAGAAGAAGAATTGTCATTTATACTTTTGAGATAGTTTAAATTGGAAAGAACAGTCTAATTTACTTTTGCATATTGAGATGTTTAACCAGCTTTTACAGATGTCTGATATTTAATTTACATCTCTTTCTCTTTTTATCCCCCGACAGCCTAATCACTGTTGGTTGCATTTGATGGTGCCTGAATTTTCAAGGAGTCTACATAATCTTCTCCAGAAATTCTCAGATATTTCAGATATGTCAGATGTTTTAAGCAACTATTTAATCATCAATAATCTCACAAGGATAATTAATGATCTTATGGCATGCCTTGCTTTTGATAAAAACAAGGTAATCTTATACAGAGTTTCAGCTTTTATACTGGATATTTATTTCTTACTTTCTGTTGTGCAATATTCACTAATAGTTTAGAAATATCCAGGGCTTTATTAGATTTGTTTTCATTTCTATTCCTGTTCATCTAAAATTTAGATGCTTTGTTTAGAAATGCACTGAGTACACTGTGCTGACACTAGCTAATGGTTATCTCCTTTTTCAAAGAAAAATGGCTTACAAGGAATTACAGTATATACAATGACCTGTATACAGTTGTTTAAATAGTCAGAAATGCAGCAATCTTCTTTAAGATAACTAATTCATTCCAGTCTTTCTGAAACTAGCAGAAATCTTCCTTGTGTATCCAGCTTAAATTATATATTTTGCTAGTGATCTAAATGTAAATTTAAAGATGATGTGGTTGAATTTATTAATATACTCTTAATATGTATCACAGTGTGTGAAGCTCTGAAAGCTTCTCCATGGTTTAATGAACTTTTTTATACAAAGGCACAGCAAAGGATATAGGTCCATTTCAATGGGTTTCTGGATTCTGACAGCAGCTGGAAGGATTCCAAGAGTCTTACTCAAGAGATGTCTGATTCTCTCTACAGGCAGGGAAGGGGGGAAGAAATTAATTTACTAGTCCCTTATCCAGATCTGACCAGAATATCAGTAATTAAAAATAAGTTCTGTAGTTGAAGGTTTTGTCCCACTGAATAAAACAGGTAAAATCCATCATGTTCTTCAGAGCAAGTATTTAATCTTCCATATACAGTTATTTTGGTCAGCTAAGTCCTTAGTTGTAATTGCACCTTTTTAACACCCATAATGAGTCAAATGAACTAAAACACTCAGGTGCCTTTAGAGTGGAATAACCTTGTACGGTTATCATGTATTTGGGTTACAATGCTGTGAGTATTTAGACATTCCCTACTTTTCCATTTCAAACTGAATGATCTCCAATCTTCAGTGTATATATAGTTTTTTTTCTTTTCTATTTTTGTCCTGATGATTCAAAGCACTCAGCTAGGATGTGGCTGGGGAAGAGGAATTTTATTTTTTAGAATGGAAAAGTAATTATTCTGTAATTCAGCAAAACAACTAGCTATTGATTTCCTTAGAGAATAATGATGTTAAGTCTAGTACTTTCAGCATCAAGCATAAAATAACTTTGGAGCCAAAACCAGGAGGTTTTCCTTAGGACATACTTAGACCATGTTCTTATCACTGTCCTCCTTCTTGGGAGTACAGAGTACCCCCAGGCCAAATTTGACTTGCTGACAAAAAAAAAAAAAAAAAAAAAAGAAGAAAAAAAAAAAGAAAAGAAACCCATCAATTGTCTTAACATGGATCTCAATCATGTTGTTTAGTCTGGCATAACAAACTTGTCTGTTAGATCTCAGAGTGATTTGGCTTCCTTGTTTGTAGTCACTCTTATTTTTAGGTACATTATCAGGCATCTCAACCTGTTTCTGTGCAGTGGTGTATCCCAGCTATTGTATTCTGTTCCCCATTCTCTTAATGACAATACCAATGGTTGTCTTGTGTTCATGTGTTCAGATTAAAAGGATCCTGTAAAACTTTACAAAGTAATGTGAAATCAAGGGGTTTTTTTTAATGAGGGGTATTTTAAAAAGTCTCTTGGTTTTCAGTATAGGATGGGAGACCGTCTCTCATTCCTTAGCAATTTTGCAACACTGTATTAATAATTCATTTCTATTTGCAAAGCTAATTTGAAATCCTCAGATCAGAAGGCTTGTATGTTTTATGAAGATTGTATACAGCCAGTCTGGTTGTCTGCAGGTTAAAAATTTAAACTGTTTTGTATCATCTTTGGATATTTTTATCATTTGTTGAGGTGTTGAAATGAGCATCTCCCTTGACCTTCTTTCAGCTGAATTCTCTGTTTTACTGTAGGATTTTGTAAAAGAAAATGGTCACCTTTATGAAGAAGGTCACTTCATTCCTGAGGATTTTTTTAGGCACTTTAATAGTACCATTGAGGTCTACAAAGAGTCTGCAGACAGATTGGATAGGAATGACTGCATTTTGCCTTCAACAGTAGAAACATCAGTGAATGGTAAGAGGAGTCTCCTTTTGGGGAGCAGAATCTAAGTAGATATAAATGTGTGGTTTTCCTTGGATTTCAGAGATGCTAAGGATCTGATACCATGCCTCCATGTCACCTTTTTACTGCAAATTAAAGTAACTACTGACACTGAAGTTTGTATTTCTGTTCAAAGTCAAGTTCTAGTGCCATCATTCCTAGATACATCATTTCTCAGTATAATCAAAATAACCTTGCATTATGCTGCTCTGTTTCTATTAATCCAAAATATATCCTAGATTGTCTTTTTAGACTGTTCTTCTTATCTTCTCTTAATGCTCTATTTAGTTTTATAAGGCCGTAAAAGAGCCTAAGATTGTACTGAAAGGAGAGGAAGTTAGGACAAGCTGTAAATCGCAGCAGCCTCAAGTCACCTTCAATTTCATCCTATGTTTCCTGAACAGGGCGATGTTTACTTCATTTAAAATTTTTAACAAGCTCAAGTCAGGTTCCTGTAGCTCTTTCTTATCCTTCCAGTAAATGGAGAGTTTGTATTACCTTTTCTTTTACTCTCTCTAGTGACAGATGCTTTTTAATTAGGGCAATGTGTCCAGTTGTATAGTTACCTCTGTAGTAACTAGAAGCAGATCAGTGCCATAACCTAAGAACTTGTTAGCAGCAACTGATTTTCCCAATTAGCTATTCAGCAGCAGCTTAGCATGTAGACACTTCTGCCTCTTGATAAAACTGCCTTTTGTGGCTTAATCTGCTTTATAAACAGCCCTACAGCCAGCTTTTAAGACAGCCCTATAGCCAACTCAGAGTAGTCCTGTAGCCCATCATCTTATATAGAGGCAACTGTATTTTAAGTTTCATAATGCTGACAAATTCATTTTCTATTTAGATTCCAGAGTCGCTGTCACAAAAACATTTTTGTTTCCTCCTGTTGCTGCCAGCTCTCTTAGGAATGACAGCATTGGCAGTAGCACTAGCAGTAACAGTAAGTACAAGTGATTGAATATATGTGTCTTCATTTTGTTCTGGTAGCTGGTTGTTATGAGAGCTCAGAGGAAAAGAATGTCATTAATTGTGCAAATTAATGGGAAGTTACATGTTCCTGATGGTGTACCATGTGTTTCTCAGCTGTCATACTGAAATGCAATGAACTTATCTAATCAAAATGTAGAGATGCTATCAAGTTACAATTATGTGACAGATCTCTACAACTTGGAAAGGGCAGGGCTCTTCGTTTTGGCTGTCATGAGGTCTCACTAGTCATATGGCCTCAGCAAATTTGGCTGTCCCAGCCACCTCATTTTAACTCTCAGAAAAGGAAGTTGCTCCAAATGAACAGAATAGCTATCCTAAATCAGACAAGAGTACTCACATGGACAAAGAGGCTACCTGTACATTGCATTTTGAGAGTACTGTCAATCCCAAGCTTTACACCAGCCCTGAGGACAGTCCCTGTGTTTGTTTGCTGTAGTCACAGTAGGGCCACCTCCATGGTCAGCATGCTTTCCTTTAGGGTCAATGACAAAGTCACTACTCTTCCGGCAGGCTGTAATCTTCTCTCTGGCATACTCATCTCCACCTTTCTTATCTGTCTCGGTCACTGCGTTCCATGACCTGATTAGAGTCCAGAAATGTTACTGTAAGAGCCTCAGCATTACCTGTCACGAGGTCAGAAAGGGTATAGGCATCTGAGGTAGAAGGAAACAGTGACATTTCAGGGGCTTTTAGTGACATCACGTACAACAAGGTGAGCACTATCTGGAGTTTCTCACGTGAAAAAAAGGGGATTTTCCTTAGAGGTTCCTGAAATGGTGATCAAAGCTTAACCTTGTTGTTTTCTTGTTCCTGTTTCCCAGATATGTCAGGATGACAATGTGTATCTAGCTCTCTTTACAATTTCCCCTTTTCACTTCACAAACATCTATGTTATCGGAATGTGTGGTGATGAAGTGTGTGGCTGGTACTCCCTGTGCTTAAAGAAACACGTGCAGAGGGGCAGCCTGATGTAGTCTAGTGGGCACAATGGTAGCTCCTGATGGTGACACTGTTGCTACTAAGCCTGAGTTTTTTCTCATGCTCTTTCTCTTTGGAATGTGTAATCTAGTTACCCTCCGAGGTTTTAGCAGCATGCATGCTACCTCGTAGTTGGCTCACAGCTGCTATCAGATTTGAAGGCCTTCTTGATTGCTTTCTAATTAAGAGTAGGTCTTAAGTCATCATAGCCCAGAACCCTCAGAGCAGAAGGAATTAAAAAACCCCCTCCTCTCCTGGCTGCCAGCCTGACTCTTCGGAAAAGAGAAGACTCCTTGCCATAGACTCCTTGCCAGGAGGTCACAGAGCTGTCTGCAAATAACCTGATGAGCCCAGGGCCAACTCTGAGGCACTAGGAAGGGGTTAAAGACCTGTCTCTCTCTCAGGTCTGAACATGTGATAATTTTTTCTGTCACTGCTAGAGGAAAAATATTCAGCCACAGCCAGAAGCAATGGGAATGGATCAAGAAGCCAAAAGACAGACAGATTGCAGGAGCTGTTCAGATGAAAGGAGTTTGACCCGGTACAGTAACAGAAGGGATTCCGGGCAGTGCAGTGGAGTGTGGCACTTGTGTCTGTACTGTGGAGGAGAGTGCATAAGCAGGATTATTAATCTCGTTTTATAATTGGAACTGATAAACAAGTAGGAAAAAAGCCTAATTAAAATAATGCAGTAAGTCAAAGAAATTGCTTGGCTACCATATGCTGTACAGGTGTGTTTTAACTGATTATCATTCTCTTAAGCAATTTATTGGAAAATGGGATATCAGTTAACAGCCTTATGTAGAAATGACATGAGGACTGCATGTCTGGCTGGGGACAGTCTGAACGCATAATCAGATTAAATTACATTAACTTGAATGCTGACTGGTTACATTGTAGTTATTTGTTTGGAGGTTTTTTGCAGGGAGGGAGCTGGGGAATCTTTATTGGAGTCACTGTTTTACTCCCTGAAATGGCCTTCAGTGCCAGTTTTAGTTTTGTCTTGCCTTTATTGCTGACGAAATTTTGGTTTAGTTAATCCTTACCTTCTTGGAAGGAGCAACAATGAATAAAGCTTAGTATTTCCCCTGTGAAGACTTCCAAGCACAGCATTCCCTTGGCTTCAGTACTGTCCTCAGAAGAGCTCCACTAGATTGAAATTTCAAAAAGGAAAACATTGAGAAGAGGGGAAGCCTGAAAAAAAGCATCTTCAGACACAAACTACAATATTTTTTTTAAATTAACCTTTTAATTTTAAACAGTTTTAAATTGAGCTATTTTTCATTTTAATCGTTTCTAGAGCATTTAGAAGCATTCAGTGTTTGCAAAAGGACCCCTCCAGATTAATATATTTTGAATCTATTAATAAAGTCTGTGTAGTCAGATGACTTGAACTGCCCCAATTTTAAATTTAATTTAGACAAACCTGAAGTGCATCATCTAATAAAACAATTTGTGAAATATTTATCACAGAAATTGTATATAAATTAGCTAAGTTATGGATTTTTATTGTTACTACTTTTGTTGAAAGAGTCATGTTTCATGACTCCATTGTTCTTACACAACAATAAAATTAAACTATGATAATAGAGTTGAATCTTAACTAAATCTACACAAAAAGTCTTAGCTGAGCTAAATGGAAAATAGAACAATCATGCTATTCTAATTTTTTTTTGAATGGTAATAGTGCTGTTTTCATTCTTTAAATATTGAATGTAGATTTGTGGCATTTTCCCACTCCATCTTTTCCCCCATAAAATTCTCAAAACACCACCGCCACCATCCCAAATTTATTTAGGCTGGTTTGTTTTTTCTTCTTTGTGTTACATGACTGTAGTCCATTGAAGTTCCAATTAACTGTTTAAGTCCCAGTCTTGCTCATATTTCTCTGGATCATTATATCACACATGGTCTAGAGAATGTAGATGTGATGGTTCATATGTAAAGAACACGTGTCAGGATAAGTTTTGAGTCCTAATCTCTTATCTCAGTGGTCGAACCCATCAGATGAATTTCATATTGCTCTGATCAAAGCTTGAACTTACCAGCTGTGACTAAAACTTCTCCTTTAACTGAATGCCATAATGTTCTTTATAATTTCATTAAAAGTTCAGTGTTGCCTCCTTCCATTTTTGTCTGTAATTTCCTCACAATAATTTAGCTCTATTATTTAGTAATGAGCTGCTCAAAGAACATGTAAACACAGAGGTGTCTGTAACTGTTTTTAGGAAGAAGCTCTCCTTTTTTAATTAAGAAAAAAATACCATAGTTTAATTCAGTAATTGCACAACAATTTGAAAATATTCACCCATGGCTTAATGCAATTGGTGCAGCCTTTTGTGCCTTTGTTTCTTTGTTCCAACTCCATAGTTAATGGAAAACCCTAATGAACAGGTGAGAGCTGCTCTGCACTTTTGCAGATAAGATCTTGTGGTAATTGTGTTGGAACTGAGCAGAGGTAAACTGAAAATTCCTTTGAGACATATATGGCAAAAAATAATTGAGCCAGTGCTTTCAATCATAATCACACATGTCTCAAGGTAGGAAGCGGCTCAATAACTTCATTGTGTAGCTGAGTGGCTTTTAATGTAAATATATTTTGTTGATAGCTTAACATCCCAATGTCCATGTATGTAAATCAGCATCAAATGAGCTCACTTCCTTAGGGAATCTTCCACAAGAGGCAGAGTGAGAACTCTGAGAGATGCTGGCCTGCATCCTCTCCCCTTTTCCACTTTGTTGGATGGAATCAGTAGTTCCTCTGGAATTGCCCAAAGAGTTCATAAAGTTATTGGTACACCTGGTTCCTGCTATTCCTTCTGTGTAGAGCTCCGAAGTTTCTAACAGAGGAAAAAGTCCCTGTGGTAGCCAGCTTTCTTTCCTTCTCTCCCTTTTCTTCATTAGGACGCAAGTCACTGGGAGGTTCTCTAGACTGAAAATTTTTCAGCCTGTTCTGTTTTAAATTTTAATATAAACAAAAGGCACATGAAGAAACCTGCCATGACTCATTTCATTCTCCCCAGATCTTTCAAGAGAATTTTTTCTGGACTTGAAAGTGAAATTAAATAATCCATTGTTCCTTGCTTTTTAAGGTAGCTATGAGTTACTTAACTTTCAAATTAATTCATACACTCTCAGGTTTTGCAAAAAAAAAAAAAAATCTGTTGTCAATTTTAAAAGGTAGGCTGAGGTGAGTGTCACAATGGGACTGCATTTAGGCTCGATCCCTGGGTTGCAGGTCCCCACATGGAAAGCTAATTATAAATTCTTTTTGGTTTTCTATAGATGATGAAGAAATCATCTGCATTGGGAATATCTTCTCAGAAATCAGATTTTTCCAGTTTTAGATACCTCATTGCAAAGGGGTCTCTTCTTAAATTGCATTAAGTTTGTGAAAAATACTGTTAAAAACAAAGGTACAAGATTATCACTGATTAATCTACATAGAGAACATTTCTCTAGTAGTTCATATAAAAACCAGCATGCTTGCCATGCCATGCTGCTCAGCAGTACAGGTAGGCAGAGAGTTTTTGAGATTATACACTCTACCGTAGCATGTTATCAAATGCATGACCTGAAGAGTCTTTGCTTTGATTTTTATTTCACTTTTTAATTTTTTTCTGAAGTTTGTGGGGTGGAATCCAGAAAACATGGCCATCCCCATATGATTTACATAATTTAGTTGTAAAACTCAGCAATCTCTCACTGACAAGAATGGCATTAGGCAAATGAATATTGCTTTTTACTTGCCTAGAGTACAAGAGCAATATCAGAATTTTCTTCTGAGATTACAATTCAGGTAAAGTAACAACAGGAGAGCATTTTTTGAGTTGTTCAGGCTGGCTCCTTTCACTGGAGTTTGCCCAGTTTTCTTGAAGAACAGTTCTGCAAGCAAACACCCTCTGTGCCTAGTATGGGACAGAAAGTTAGCAAAGTTATGTCTCCCCAGTTAATTTCTGCTCTTGGTTTAATGTCTGAGCAGACAGAGGAAGACTAATCCCTCTTTCTCAGCTGATGTTCACCTCTGTAGAACTTTGTAGAACTTTGTCTGCTATCTTTCCCTTTGTAGACAGATTTCTTTCATGGTAAGCTAGCATCGGTTCTGCTTGACTGATGTTTCCTTCTAATGTGCCGAATCTAGCAAACATAAGTGAAACTCAAGCCTCTACAGTCAGAACCAATCTTTGTAAACAGTATATGGGACACAGACATATATGTAGTATATGAATATATAAGATACAGGCTTTATGTTGTCTTTTTATTTCTGTCTACATTGAAGCTAGAAAACACAGCTGAATTTCAGAGATAAAAAGAATATTTCAAGTCTAAAACTTGAAAAATGTCAACAAGAAAATCTGAGAGTTGAAAATTAATTGCTAGTTAATTATAAGAACACTCCTTTCTAAACTAAAGTATTTTCTTGGAGGCTGTTTAGTAATGTACTAAACACATGTTGTTTGACCCAGTGTGTCATATTGTATGTGCTTAGACATTTGCTGTTTGCATGAGTCACACAAATTTTGAGTGCTGTCAGTTCATTTTCATTTCTATGTATCCAATCACCTACACTTTTCCAGTGCCTACAGTTTGGTTCTTTTCCTGTAATCTGTCAATACACCCACTGTTTGAGCTGCAGACACCCAATTTGAAATGAACCAAACCTGGGTGGACAACATCTAAACTACCAGTCTCCTGTGGTTCACTTTGTATTTCAGAAGGAGGGTCTCCGGGTGACTCTGTAGGACTTTCCACGTGCTGCTCTTGATGAAATAACTGAAGGGCCAGATTTTAGTCTCAGCATGCATGCAGCTCCCAGTGAGGGGAGTGGAATTGTTTGTGTACGTAAAAGAATGGCATTGGTGCTCTTCCAGATAAAATGTTAAAAGCTATGAAGAAATGGTTATAACCAAATAACACACAGTAAACCTCAAGGTACAAGAGTTTGATCTTGCTGAAGTCAGTGGTACCTTTCCAGGAAGATATTAGAAGCGGTCAGTCTTACTCTGTTAAATCAACCTCCCTCAAGAGGCCTCATGTCATTCATTAGTGGCAAGGCAAAGTGTCTGTAGTCTATGGGAGCTGTCTGATGGAACTAATGCAAATTCACAAATTCACATATATTACTTTCCACAGAATTGCTTTGTGTTTCAAAGTAAGACCTTCAAAAATTATTAAATCCAAAACTTTGAAGTGTGCATAAGAGATAATTCTCTACAAATGACAAAAAGAGAATTGGTGTTGGTACTTTAGCAACACGGTTGTTTCAGAAGTGGGTGGAGCATCCTTGTGGTCAAAAATTTCCTGTAAGATTTTGTATGAAGGGATTCTCATGTACATTGCATTTCGAAGTATCTGTTCTGCTATTTAAGATGCTGTTATGTAGGTGGTGCATGAAAGTGCTCTTGCTAATAGCGTTGCCCTGAAGATAGTTTTCTGCTGTAAATCTGTCTTCACTAATGAGAGTATCTTTAATTACAGAAGAAGCACTTGGCTTCATTAGCAGCTCCAGCCTGCAAGGGATCAGCATAGCACTGACATCATTGCTGTCTCTCGTTATTGGCTTTATTTTGGGAGCCATATACTGGAAGGTAAGACATACTACATATAATTGTTTACATTGTGATGCTACATTTCTTAGCTGTGGGGAGATGGGAATAATAGAACCATTCTGTATTTGAAAGCAAGAGCTACCTCTTTTGATCTTCACTTAACTATGACTTGCAGATGTAAATCTGTGTGTCAAATTCTTGAATTCCACCATCAAAGTGCAAATCCTATCTTATCAGCATGATCACTCTCTAACTGGAAACAAAAATTGTGGGATTCACCCAATTTGCCATTTCTCCTATTTTATATTGAGAAAGGATTTTTTTTGCTTTTGCCCCCTATGCCCCTGCCAACAATACAAAAACTTCAATAGTAAAATTTATATCAGTAGTAGATGTATGTTAGAGGACAAGATTTGGCCTACGTTTTGCAAGATGACTTTGATATTGAAAATCTGAAGCAAATTGTAACATACAATTGTTTAGGGAGTTACTAAAGCTTTAGAATATTTATGTTTAGTACATTTTCTTCCTAGAAAATACATCCCAAATCCAGACCAGAAAGTGATGAAACTACACAGTGTCATGACTATCAAGAGGAAAATGAGATAAGGTATATTGTTTCACTTAATATTTGTATTTACATATTTAATTTTATCTCTGAGAACTACTTCCTATTTAGGTCTGTGACAAACACAAAAAAAAAAAAAAAACCAAACACAAACTCTTGCTGCAGAGATAAAATATGTGCTTAGAGTGTGCCCTTTAAAGGACTTTCTGGTTTAAACGTAGAAATTGATGTGGATGATAGTTCTGCGTATAGCATTTTATTACAGGGACATTACTTCGTTTGTCTTTATTTCCACTGTGAGAAAGGATTGCTGAGACCTATAGGGAAAGCAACAAAATAAAGTAAATGTTGTTATTTGCTGTGGGGTGTAAAGCTAGGTCAAAACTATGGAAATAAATAGAAAGCAATGTCTTTTTGGTTGTGCTCCTAAATCCTTTTAAATACCCTTTACAATAACATTTTTATGTTCTTTCACTTTTTTTACATTCCCCAGGGTACTATGTTTTCTGTTTTGTTTTCTTTTTAAAGTTTGTAGAAAGTTAATGAGAACTCATTCAAATGCTAATAACTTCCTAAGGTCATCCTGAAATGATTCATGGCTCTCTTCCTACTTATACACTGCTTTATCTGATTTTTAAAGAGAAAAAGTTCTCAGCCAATCAAATATACCTTAGAAATAACAGTTCAAGGGTTTGAAGCTCCTTGGATATGACTTGGGCAAGGAATTCTGTGAAATCCAGGAAAGTACTTAGGGACATTTTAAGTTAGAATAGTCCATGCTAAAGCATTTTGAGAGTATTAACTTCATATTGCATGATGTTTGGTCAGATTTTAACTATGAAATATTTAGGGAAAAAACTGATGCAGGTGGCAGAAGGACACATCCTGTAGTTTTCTCACAGTGTGTGAAATGCCTGCTGCTGCCCATTGTTGAAGGCAGAAATAGGCAAGGTTCTGATCTAGCAGTTTGGTCACAGGAGCTGAAATTTTCAGTCTTTAAGCTTGCTAAAGTAATAAATTCTTTAAACAAATTTTCTTCATATACAGTATGTAGAATGGAAGACTGTGTATTCATTTCACCAAGTATATTAGTTGCTACAAATAGCTCATTCTGCGCCTCATCCTCATAAATGTTAAAACCTGTGGAATGGAAAATACATCTTCCTTTTAACGTCACAGAAAATATAAAACATTGTTTTATATGAAGGAAAGATTAAACAGTTAAATGCAGGAGAGGGCCTTAGCAGGAACTTGAAACAGACTGCATTCTCCATCAGATGTCTTCTTAAATATATGGCATGTGTTATGGCATATATGGCATAGATGAGTATTACAAATTTCTCCTCCCTGAGAAATTAGGACTATTCATCTGTAAGTAGGAAGACCTAATATCAAACATAAATTATAATTCTTTGGGCTCCCTTTTATTTTAACTAACTTATAAACCCTTCTATTCTATTTCCTTGAAAGACTAGTACTGTAGTAATAAAGAACCTTTTTATTCCAGTATGTTGCAGCAAAAAGAAAAGGAGCATCTACAGGTGTAGCTGTTGCTTTTTCTCCCTCAACACTGTTACTGTTTTGTGTACTGGTAAGTTCTTATGGTGAGAGTCTTACCATAGACTTAACTACTTTCAGCTGCTGCAATATAAAGTGATTCAGAGTCCATTTTGGGGAAAAAATAAACCTTGCTACCAGTAGGCTTCATTTGTGCATAAGATCTTTAGCAGCTAATTTAATTAATCCTTTATCATTAATTTAAACCTTTGATTTTTAACTTGAATGCTTAAAAATGAAATCTACAAGAATTCCAGAATGAAGGACAGCTACTGCTTCTCCTTTTTGGTGTTAGAGCTGATACAGAGAAGCCTTCAGCTGTTATACTGCAGCTGTTTCAAGGCAATGTGAACTAAAAAACACAATCTGGTAAAATTAGCAGGTGACTGTAGGAGAACAGGCTGAGTAGAGCTGAGCTTTTATTAATTGTAGCTTAGTCAGCACATTTTGTAGTCTCTGTAGCCTTATCAGATGCATCACTCTTGCTTTAGTATGTAAGAGGGAAGAGCAAAGGTGAGTGAGATTTCTCAGTCCCAGCTGTCCTCTGCAGAACAGTGCACTTCTCTGGCAAGAGGCTTCTTACCATAGAAACTGCTGTATTTAACCCATGGGAATCAATGTAAGGGTCTGGAAAACTCAGGCAGTGCTGAACTCTCTTCATGTTTTATCATGAGTGGAAAGAGCAACGTAAGAGTATAACAGACAATCTCAGTTTTGCAGTTCATCCTGTAGCAGTTACTCTCAGGTGTTCGTTATGATTGAGTTAGCTACAACTTGAGAGCTTTTTCAGTCTCCTTAATTGCTTTGTTCTACCATCTGTCCATTGAGAAGGAAAGTTGTGACTGCATTGGACAATTCATTCCATTTTTCCAAAGATTTAAGCTCAGTTTGGGTTGTCCAGATGACTTCAAAGGGAAGTTTGCTGCCAGAGATTGCCAGTACCAAAATGCACAAACGTAACAGTTCTGTAAAACCATGAGAGTTGTTTCATTAGCTTAGATGAAATCAATGAGCTTTTGCAGGCAAGTATGTTGTTGGACCAGGGAAGTACATCTTGTAAGATTTTTCTTTCTGAGTAAAGAAATCTCTATGCAAGTGTCATTAAATTTATTTCCAAAAGTATAAGGAAAAAATGTCTATGTTGAATGTCTGTGAAAAGCTCTAGTGTTTAGTAATACAGAGAGGGAAACTAATCAGCAAAATCAGAATTTCTGTTTTTCTCTTCAGGCAGGTAACAGTTCCATGTTCGCTTCATAAATGAAGCAGCTTTAACCACATTCGTATTCCTTCTGGAGTGACAGACTGAGTCTGCATCTGTTGTTGCCGCCCATGACTCCATAGACATGATACAGAAATGAGGACAATTTGTGTTTGTTACTGTGAAACCAACACTGAATTGAACAATGACAAGAAGAGTGTGCACTTAGCAGGACTGTATCTTATGTGAATATCTACCTTGTGTGACATTTGATGTTTTTTAATTGCATTAGTACTTTCAGCTGACTCTGGCAAACAAAGTATGTCCTGAACAAAAAAGCATCCTTCAAATGCCTCCAACTGTGTGTAATCATTGCAAGTCATAAATACCTTTGCATCCTTAATTTAAATTCTGTGTCCTCTACCTTACATTGATATCTTCAGATAAAGCACAGACAGAAAGTGCAGAAATGGATACAGATAACCTACACTTCAATATTGTATATAAAATTTGAAAGCAAAGTCATGCCATGAGCTCGTGTTCTAGACTTAGACTTGTAAGGATCTGTGTTTATGTCTGTCAAGGGCTGTGTGTACAGCAACATGTGGTCTCTGTCGCGTGCCAGGTGGCTGGTTGCCCACCCCAGAAAGCCTCAAGAATTCATCAGCGTTGGTGGTCTCTGTTCAGAAGAAGCAAATAGTGGATGAAGACAAAGTAAAGAGGAGGTGAATGTACCTCATGGAGCTTCGAAGAATTAAGAGTAACTGCTGGTTATGTGAACACTGGTGAAATTTCCAGTCACGCTAAAGGAAAGTAAAGAGTCTGAATTGCGTTCAAACATCAGAATAAAGACAAACCCAGGAATTGCATTTTAAATTCTGAAGATGCATGCCATTGATACTTTGTCTTTAAATGTATAGCATAGCAAATCTGAAAGATCCTGAGAGTGTATTTAGCTTTTACTTACATCAGCTGTAATAAATGTTTACATTGTGTTTTAAGTGATTAGTAAGCTTTAATATCCTGGCATTCTCCACTCTTGAAAGTTAATTCTTTTGAAACAAAAGAGAAAGGCTTTGTTTCCCACCTGTCTTCTGCATCTATGACTGTTATAGCATCCATGGAATATGAACAGGACTGATGTACAGATGTGCGTTTTCAAGTAAATCCTAAAAATACCATAGTAGAAGTTACAAGTGTAGTAACTTTCATCTTGTCTCTTGCCAGATAATGAGTTATTTATCTGTATTAGGGTTGTAATTCAGAAAGGTAAAAGGTTGCAACTCACATCAGGTGACACACTGTCATCTGTTGTGATATTGACCAGGTCAGCAAGTTTTAGTTTAAGTAACTTGAAAACTTAAAAAAAACCCCAAACAACCCTTTTAAAGTTTTGCATAAAGTTTGAGTTCTCTTTAAAATGTATAGTTACTGAATTTTTTAAGAGTTCTTGTGGAAATTTTAATCTTCTGCTGAATTTTCTGAGAACCATGCATAAAAAGAATATGTCAGACATATAATATATATGTGTGTGTGCGTGCATGTGTGTGTGTGTATTATTGGTAAAACTGTCTTTCATACTTAGAAAAAAGGAAAAATCTCAGAACCTTACCGTACTTGATGACAGAGCTGATGTGTGCATGTAGCCACACCATGTGGAATTTTGACCCTACTGTAATCAATGCTGAAATTTCTCATGAATTCACTGATACAAGGATTTGATCATGTGGAATTTTTATTTATACTCAGGCCCTTTTTGCACTTTCTGTTTGTCAGAAAAGGGCCCTCAAGTCCTACTGAGCTGGTATAAATCAGCATAGTTCCATTAAGCATAACTTTGGGGTTTGCATCACCTGAGGAACTTTCTTAGACAAGATCAAAAGAAGTTTAGTGTGGGGATTAGGCTTTCATGTTTATTCTGAAGATGCTGGAGCACTCACCAGTTAATAATCAGGGTTGCTCACCACTTCTAAAAAGTAAGTGCATTGCTCAAACATTGGAATTCCCCATCTGAAGCTTAGTCTCCTTTGACACTGTGTAGTTCTTTACCCACAAGGCTCTCAGATATTGAGTTTCAAATTTATTGAAGAGTTACTCTAAAAGAAATGTCAGCATGACCTAATTGATAGAAATTTGCACCTTATTGGTAATGCAGAGAATAATTGTGTATTGGTTTTGATTGAATGGAAAAGTATCCACAGTAAATGGAAGTGTGTTTATACAATCCTTACACATTGTATAAAAACTTTGAATACTTCATACAATGTGCTCTTGAGGCTAGCTTATATATTTAAGGGTTTGTTTTTTTTCTTATATTCAGTAAAACAAAAATCTGGTATTTATTAATGCTCTTTGTTGATAAAAAATATTCATTTTCCTAAATGCATTCTTTACGGAAAATCAAATACCCAAATACTTTAATATTCAAAAGCATGATATTTTAGGCTTCTTAATCTTCAGTACTATAGAAAATAACAGTTATGAATTGAAACATATAATAAACACACTTTGACCATGACAAAATGTTCACCTTCCAGGAGCAACATCTTGAAGTAAGTCGCTTTCAAATAATGTCAGACACTTTAATCTCTTCTGTGGAGCAAGGTAAATTTAAGGTTATATGAGAACAGAAAGAAAATTCATGTATAAACTTTTGACCTTCACATCACAAACACTGTTCTTTGAATGTGCATGAAAGTCATATGACACCTGGAATAGCAGAACTCTTGTTGGACCACATGGTTTTCCCATTCTTTTCCCCCCTTTTAAGAGATCTGAACAGAACATTGGGCATTCTCAATCCTCTTGCAAAGCAGAAGGAGACTTCTAGACATGCATGGATACACTAGATGGCATGGCACTTGGAAGTGGGATCGTGAATTTACTGAAAACTTTCTGTGCCCGCTGAGGAGATCTTTACTTTGGGCATAGTGAAATTTTGAAAGACTACAGACTTGTGAGACATCTTTGAAATCAATGGAAATAGATCAAGTTACTCTTCAGTTGGAGATGGGGTGGCAGAAATAGTCCTTTAATTGCTTCTGTATTCCATTGTAAGCTGTTTAACTTCTAGAGAGTAATCAGGTTTTTCAGTCTTCTTTTTGGGTAGACAGGGCCCATGCATTAACACAGTCAGAAAATTAACACCCTTCCTCTTAAAATAAAATTGGGGAAAAAATGGGTGGTTTATTTTTTTTTTTATATATAAGTCAACCAAATTTGGCTTTTGGATGTCTGTGGTTTGGTGAGAAATGTAACATTTTTAGGTTTCCTTTGAAATAGTTGAATTTGCATGCAATTAATAGTGGCCTTGTGAGAATAAAAAAGCAGATAGTCATATACTAACTGTTCTACTTTAGACATGTGTTTACTTGAATGAATTAATGGTACTTATTTCATCATGAGGTCATTTTATAAGCAAGCTTATAAAATGTGCTTTACTATGGAGTATGTGTACAACCTGCACATTTTTTAGATTCTCATCTGCAGCAGCTCTGTTTTCTCTGTTCTCTACGTAATACGCTGAAACTGTTCAGTACACAAAATAGAATTATTAAATTGAAAATCTGACTGTACATATAAAATACTGATATTTTGAGTTAGATTTACATTTAAGAATTATCCAACATTCTTCAATTCAGGAATATGATTCAACTGTCTTAAATGCAGATTTACAGTAATGGTGGCATGTTGCTATTTTGTTATCAAATTGATGGAACGCAGAATCTTCAGACTCTTTAGTGATAGAGACACAGACATTTGCTGGTTGCATCATGGGCAAATTCATTTATTTCAATGTAAATGTCAGCACAGTTTTGCATAGTTACATTCTGACTGAAGGTAATCAACGAAGTTTATAAAATGTGATGTGTATGTACATATGTGTCCTCTTAAAGGTAGATGTTTTACCAGATCCCTTTTTATACCAGTTCATATTTGGAATTTACATTATATACATATACTTTATTGTTCTAAATAAAGATATTATGCACTGTCAAATAATTAGTATATTGCATTGCATCAGTCCCATTTAAGACCTTTTTAAGTCCTATCATCATCTGGAAGAATTCTCTGTCAGAACATATGCTACTTGATGCAGACTCCTTCACTTGATGCAGACATTCCATGTTGATGCACTTTTTTCCAGTGAATGGCATTTACCAGGGTCTTTCAATAGAAACCAGAGCTTATCCTGTAAGGATGGCATCCTTCCTTTAAGGTTTCAGCAGTTTATTTTGGCTTTTCTGTAAGAAGTCTAGGATGGGATGGAAAAAACTGCGCTGCTCAGGGAAGTTTGGCACTTCTCCATTCCTGAGAGAGAATGGAAAGATGACAGCTTAAGAGGTAAACCTGCTGAGACTTTCAGCCTGCCTCAGAGAGCATTAAGGAGCTTTGGAATAATGAGAGGGGAAGTTGCAGTCGGCAGATACAGAGGGATTTGAAAATAAGCGTGAGGTACAGACAGGACTGATGAGGAAGAGTAGAGCAGGATTAATGGACTGGGACACAAGGGAACATAATTTGGAGATGCCAGAATTTGGGGTATGGACATAAATGAAAGCTGTGGCTGCTGATCTGGACACAGCCAGAAGCGTAGAGCTGATGGCTTGAAGAAGGCCATGGAGCAACCTGCACTGATGGTGTAGCAGGAGTCATGCCCTGAGGAGCAGCTCTGGAGGCTCAGGTGGGTTGGCAGTATGATGGCACTCAGTTCAGCTGAGGCTGCATGAGCAACATTTAGCTGCAGAGTTGGAAATGAACGTATTTCATGTGGAAGCTGCATTAATGCAACAAAAAGTCCAATTTGACTTGGAATTTCAGGAAGGCAGAAGTAACAGCAGGGTACCTAGAAATTAGATGTGAGCACTCTTAGCTAACAAAACAACTCTTGCTGAAGTCAGGAGCTGGTAACTGATAATCTGGTTCAATGTCCAAATGGAGATTGGCGGTGAGGGGTGTCCCTCAGTGGTCCATACTGGGAAGGGTCATGTTTAATGTCTTCATCATTGTCACAGACAATGGGAGCAAGTGCTCCCTTACCATGTTTACAGACAACGCCAAGCTGAGTGGTCCCAAATGTATCTCAAGCTGCATAAATAGGCAGCGTGGCCAGCAGGTTGAGGGAGGTGACTCTGGCCCTCTGCTGTGCTCCACTCTGGTGAGACTCCACTTGAAGTATTGCGTCCAGCTCTGGGGTCCCCACACAGAAGAGTCATGGACCTGTTGGAGAGGGTCCAGAAGAGGGACACAAAAATGTTTAAGGGGATGAAACATGTTCCTATGAAGAAAGGGTGAGAGAGCTGGGGCTATTTAGCTTGGAGAAGAGAAGGCTCTGGGGAGACCTTATTGCAGCCTTCTAGTACTTAGAGGGGGCTTATACGAAAGATAGAGACTGACTTTTTAGTAGAACTGTTGCAACAGAACAAAGGACAGTGGTTTTAAACCAAACGAGGACAGATTCAGACTAGATATAAAGAAGGAATTTTCTACAGTGAGAAAAGTAAAATATTGGAACAAGTTGTCCAGAGAGTTCCCTGGAAACACTGAAGGTCAGGTTGAATAGAGCTCAAAACAACCTGATCTAGTTGAAGATGTTCCTGCTCATTTCAGGGGAGCTGTTCTAGATAGTCTTTAAAGGACTTCTGCAACCCAAACTAATGTATGATTCTATGAAATGTAACATATGTAGATGGACTAAAGGGCAAGAGGGAAAGTATGGGAAAATGTGTACCTCTTCAGCCAAAGAGACACCACCGTAATATTTTTGGTGGTTTGTCTTACAATGTTTGGTGCCTTACATAATGCTGACTAACTATACACCACCACCACCCCTGCCGTATCTGAACCCTGCAGACTTAAATGTGCTAGAGGATTGAGAGAAATATTTACCTTCAGTTTTCTAATTTTAGTTCTCCAAAACAATGAATATAAATATCTCGTTCAGTAGAAGGAAACAAAGCCTATCTTTCTCCAAGTCATGGACAGCATTAATAATAACATTTTCCTAATTCCGTCATGCAGAAAAACAATGCTTATTATAATAAACAACTGTTTCTTGATAGCAATACATTTTAACAGCTTAACAGTTCCATGAAATAACTGTGTTTTAGATGAGTTGGATATATGCCCACACTACATACACTCCATGTTACATTCTAGTGTAATTTTAGTCCATGTTAACAAATGTGTGTTACGAAACATATTTTTGCCCAAAGTTTCTGAATGATAATGAATAATGTGTTTTCGTCTTAACAAGATGGGTTGTTTCAGGATTTCACACTACATTAACAGCTTATAGAACCACTTCCTTACTACTCTTCATGTAGCTGTTGATGATAAATTTTCTCCCAAAGTTCAAACATTTCTAAAATGGATTAAGTTTCCCAATAGCTACAGAGAAGCATGTGCTAACACAATCAAGTTTTGTGTCATTACATACTTAAAGAGAATTATGTGCTGGTGTATAGTGGAAAACATGGTTAAATTAAAGCAGACTGACAAAATTGCAGAGAGTGAGGGAATGGAAGTTTAGTCCTCTTTTTCCTCCGCCATATCCCAAGGTAAGTTATTTCAACACATAACAGGAAAAATCCCTAATGCAATTATAGTTCCTCTGACTTGTGGCTCCTTCTACAAAATCCCACCATAAGCAACCAGGAACTAAAAATACAGATGAGACTTTTTCCAGACAGACATGAGCCTTGGGCTTCTGGCCAGTCACAAAATGCGGGGACAATTTTCATTCTTTTTTGGCAAGATATTTTCTTGAGCTCATGGAAAAATATTCAGCTGGGATCACAAAAGCCTCTTTGTTTGTCACCAGTTCTGCTCTGCAGGATAATAGCATGATAGCAAAATTGGCCCAATTAGAGTAAAGAAGCTGCAGAGCAGAATGTATAGCTTTTGTCATTTTAAGTGACTACCACAAGTGACAAAATGTCATCTTAGAAATTTCACCTTGTCATCTCCTACATTGTGAATGATGATTATTAGGACCCCCCAGGTTATTTAATCTGTCATGTTCTTAAAGTCAAATATTTTAGACCTTCCTTTTTCTCAGCAATGCTGTCATCATTAACAAAACACAGAACAGCCTTCACCTTTAGAAATGACAAAATGGGGATGTGTCTCAAAACCAATTAATAGCATCAGTGAAGGCAGAGACATAGCATCTAAATCTTTTAAATATCATCCCTGAGAATAAAGCAATGAGTTCTTAGAGGCAATTACTCCTTTGCCAGAAGTTGAGAAGAAAATATCTAATTGACATGGTGGTACCACTTGGCAGTTTGTTGTTAAGTCTTGTTTCATATTGTTCCAGAGGAATCCAATTGCCTCAGTCAGTAAGCACTGTGTTTTCTTGATTTTAATTTAAATGCTCTAAACTTTGGATCAAACAAAGAGTTGTGGGAATGAAGAATGCTATTAGGTGCTATAAGTGGCTACTCACTGCATTTCAAATAGAATCACTGCTATATAGAAAAGTTTAAGTGGGCATCCTAATGTACCTGTAATGTAGTGTGCATGTGTGTGGGATGAGGGCTGCAGGTCAGGGTGGAGGAGGAGGCAGTGCTTGGATTTAGGAAATTTTTTAGCAAATCAGGTAACTGCCATGAACTTCAGTCATATACCCTGAAGGAATGGCTGCATGTTACAGAATCTCTTCACAAATCCAACCCTTGGCGAGAGCGAGCCTCAGGATTGCCAAGTTCCATGCACTGATCAAAAGGTTCGCTGGGCATCCCACGCTGTGCTGTTCTCCTCCTCCCTTGGCAGCTCAGCACCATCACCCTTCCTGCTCCATGGCTACATGTGCCTGAACCACACACACCTACCACGTCCCTGGGGGTTTGGGTAATGAATCCATCTATATTTCCATATAGGCCACCAACATTATTTCATTGAGAGCCAAAAATCTGGCTCTGGGCTGCATAACTGGTCTTCTGTATTTCAACCTGGACTATAAGTGGAAACTCAGCAAAGCCCCAGGTTTTCTCTCTTGCATACACACACCTTTGTCTCCTGTCATCCAGTCCTTCCTTCAGCCCCCACCCAGACTCCCAGTTCTCTTCTGTTGAGTCATTCTCTGCAATTAAAGCATCATGTATCCTGGTTGCAGTTAGCAGCCCTACCATTAGCAGTTTTTATGTAGACAGTAAACATTTGAGTAAGTATTTAGGAAGAAAACACTTCAAAATGTTTAGCAGAAGATCAGACTTCTGGGGTCAGCTATAACTGGGCTACTGCTGGTCTGACTGCAAACTGCACTGCACAGCAGTATGCATGCCAGCTGCGAGTACAAAAATTCCCACAGAGTTTTTCCCCAGAGGAACAAACAGTTTATGCTGAATAAATATGCTAACCCTGTTTTCCTCTAAAAATATTTGCCCATCAGATTTAAGATAGCAAGAGCCGGTCAGTTTAATCAGATGCTTCTTCGTGCAGTTGTCTTTCAGATG